>NW_026128528.1:0-57396 GCF_022985175.1 Labeo rohita
AGGTACGTCCCCTTAATACACAGTCTATACTATTGTGAATGTGTTAAACCATTGGTCCTCATATATCAGGTACGTCCCCTTAATACACAGTCTTTACTATTGTGTTTGTGTTAAACCATTGGTCCTCATATATCAGGTACGTCCCCTTAATACACAGTCTTTACTATTGTGTTTGTGTTAAACCATTGGTCCTCATATACCAGGTACGTCCCCTTAATACACAGTCTATACTATTGTGAATGTGTTAAACCATTGGTCCTCATATACCAGGTACGTCCCCTTAATACACAGTCTATACTATTGTGTTTGTGTTAAACCATTGGTCCTCATATACCAGGTACGTCCCCTTAATACACAGTCTATACTATTGTGTTTGTGTTAAACCATTGGTCCTCATATACCAGGTACGTCCCCTTAATACACCGTCTTTACTATTGTGTTTGTGTTAAACCATTGGTCCTCATATACCAGGTACGTCCCCTTAATACACAGTCTATACTATTGTGAATGTGTTAAACCATTGGTCCTCATATATCAGGTACGTCCCTTTAATACACAGTCTTTACTATTGTGTTTGTGTTAAACCATTGGTCCTCATATACCAGGTACGTCCCTTTAATACACAGTCTTTACTATTGTGTTTGTGTTAAACCATTGGTCCTCATATACTAGGTACGTCCCTTTAATACACTCAAATGACACTTTTGTGTGTGTGTGTGTGTGTGTGTGTGTCTGTCTGTCTGTCTGTCTGTCCTCTGTTCCAGATGTTGGGTGTTATCCAGGTCTGATTCCACCCGTATGTTTGAAACCTAAAAAATATGAATGAACAAAAATCAGTAGTGGTTTTAAACACTGACTACATTTTCTTAATATGACATAATATTCTATAAAACTGAATCAACTGACTACTGACTACTCATTATTGTCAGGGTCGTGAGCGGGAAGGAGGAACAGGGACGAGGAAGTCATGAACACGCACTTTATTAATATAATCCAAACAAGGGAACAGGAACGAACAGGAACAGCAGGAAAACCACAAGTTAACAACGAAAACTAACATTAAGAACCGACCAGGAACGAAGAACTGAATCAAACTTATATAGCAGGCTAATGAGACAAGGACAGGTGTAAGTGATTAAACAACGACATCATAATGAAATGGAACAGGAAAGACCAAATAAGGACACATGAGGGAAAAACCAACAAAACAGTCCACAGGGGTGTGACAATTATCTGCGCGAATGCGACCTGCATAGAATTTTCCGATTGATCTAGCTTACCTCTTATGATTTTTAGGCCATTGTTCCTTTTCTGTGTGCATTTATCAAAAATGCACTTCACACAAAAGTGCCAGTATGCATATACACGCTTTGTGTTCATGTAGTGTTGAAATTTCAATCACTGTAAATTTATGCTTTATTATTTAAAAATAATAATAATGGCATTATATAAAAGCATTATATAAACTTGTTTAAACAAAAAACTGATTCGAAGCACACACACATCACTTAGACAACACACAGAAATACAATGTTTCAAAATATCTGTCTTGGCCCTAACATCCCCTGAATGGCGCCTGCGAACATCCCCTCGACGTCCTCGTGTAGGGTTCTTTAGACGTTAAAAGGACATCACGGGGGGACGTTCACAGCACCTCTAGGAAACGCAAATAATTACTGCAATTTTAACCAAAACTCTTTATGATGTAATGATTAAATTAACTGATGAACAGATCAAATTAATAATTCTTTTTGGCAGATTGCATACTGTGATATTTCCCAGTAGATATTTTGTTACTGCAGACTGAGACTCACTGGACACACAATTACTTTTGATAATTTCTTTTACTGTTTTTTTTTTACAATTTCAGCTGAGGGTGTTTTTATGTTTGTTTGTACCGACAGCGAACGCTACAAAGCGGACCTAATAGGATGTTCGCAAAGTCTAGTCTAATAGGTCGTTTGATGGGATGGCAATTCTTCCTGTTGTCATCTAACCTAAGACAACAAAATGAACTCATTCAGTAGTGGTATGATTTTATATGTCTACTATTGTTTATCTATTGAAAAAGATTTGTAAATACTGTTGACAATTTGGATTTAAACCATGCGGTCTGAAATTTAGCACAGCTAAGCAAGCCAGAGGTGACAGCAGCAAGGAACCAAAACTCCATCGGTGACAGAATGGAGAAAAAAAAAACTATGGGAGAAACCAGGCTCAGTCGGGGGGGGGCCAGTTCCTCTCTGGCCAGACGCAGAGGACTCATCTGGTTCCCGTGGTCTTGTGCCGATGTCTGTCTAGGTGACGAGGTCTTCACTGGGGATCCGTCTCTGGGGCTCATCTAGTCGACGTGGTCTCCGGGGGGACTGCAGTGACCATCTGATCTGGATATGGACTAGATCTGGTGGTTAAGGTGACCTCAGAATAAAGAAAGAAACAGACTAATATTAGCATAGATGCCATTCTTCTTATGATGCACTGAGTACATCTGAGTACGGAGTACATTGACCTAATTAATGCAGCCTAACAATCCTTTAACGGATTTGAATTATAGAAATATGTTGATGTGCTATGTGTAAGCCAGGATGGGTCTTTAATCTAGAATTAAACTGACAGAGTGTGTCTGCCTCCCAAACAGTGTTGGGTAGATTGTTCCAGAGTTTGGGCGCTAAATAAGAAAATGATCTGCTGCCCACGGTTGGTTTTGATATTCTAGGTATTATCAAATTGCCAGAGTTTTGTGATGCAGCGGACGTGAGGGACTATAATGTGATAAGAGCTCGCTCAGGTACTGAGGAGCTAAACCATTTAGGTCTTTATAAGTAATTAGCAAGATTTTAAAATCTATACGATGTTTAATAAGGAGCCAGTGCAGTGTTGACACAACCGGGCTAATATGGTCATAATTTCTGGTTCTAGTAAGAACTCTAGCTGCTGCATTTTGGACCAGCTGGAGTTTGTTTATTAAAGGGGTCATCGGATGCCCATTTTCCACAAGTTGATATGATTCTTTAGGGTCTTAATGAAAAGTCTCTAATATACTTTGATTAAAAATTTTCAATGGTTTTGTAAAACAACACCCTTTTTACCTTGCCAAAATCAGCTCTGCAAAATCGTCTCATTCTAAGGGGTTGTTCCTTTAAATGCAAATGAGCTCTGCTCACCCCACCCCTCTCTTCTCTCTGTGGAAAGACGGTCTTGTTTACATTAGCCGCATTTAGCCGCGTTTAGCCGCTAAACTTCCTAACTACCACGTTATAAGGAAAGGCGATCGCAAAGATTCATAAAAAAAAAAAAAAAAAAAAAAAAAAATGCTTATACTCATTTCTGCTGTAAGTGAAGCTGGATCATGAATAATTCGCGCGAACATAGACGGATATATGTAGATCGGGAGGTGCATTCCATTCACAAACAAATGTAATCCACTGCATCTTCAGCGGCTCAGATGTCGGGAGTAAATGACGACCAATATGTTCATTATTACATCCAGCAACACAACACCTCAATCGCTCAATTGGAGATATTCTTGTCTAACTTACATCCCTGCTCTGGCATCAAAATATGGAAAGTTACTGGACTGTGACAGCTGGTCTGAGGTGACAGCTCATGTCAATCAATTATTGTGGGAGCGGCCTCTGTCTGTGTGACGGCACACCGACAGGCATCTGAGAATGGCTCGATTTGAAAAAGGGGATATTATTTTTACAGATTAATTAAAAACCACTGCATGGATTTTAATTAAAATTTCACCATGTGTTGGGTTTTCCTTGATCGCATTATATATATATATATATATATATATATATATATATATATGAGTTCAGATGCTTAACCAGCTAAAAGCCAAAAATGAGATAATGATACTGAGTGAATGCTCCTGACACATAGTATACATCCATCAAATACTTTTACTTAAAACTCATTAAATTCCAACCTCAGCCCAATCAGAAGTACCAGTTCTTACATAGAAACCTATACAAAGTAGCCAGAAAGAAATGCTAATTTTAAAGAAATACGTCAGATGGATTTAGGGGCTTTTACATCTGAACTCTTTATATATATCCATGACATGGCACCTTGGTTGATTTAAGCCTGTTCTTGATAAATAAATATGACAGTAAAACTGCCAGTAGGTAGCAGCCCTGTCAAAGTCCCTGTCAAAGAAGCAAGTGACTACTGTATCTATATAAATGAATATTTGGATTAACTGACTTAATTCATTCAAAGACAGATCCATTCAGAAATGAAACAACGCAGTGTTGCTCCTTCATGTTGTATAACATTAATAGTACATTTGCAATCGTGCACACAGCCTGATATACAGGAAAGCACTCTTGCTTTTGTATATATATATATATATATATATATTTTTTTTTTTTTTTCTTTCAGAAATTGAATTATAGGGGCATTCTAATTATAACAGCATTCTAATAGGCTTCATCACGCAGTACATGTTTTAGACTCTCAAGACAAGTTTTTGTTTGTTTCGCAGAGTCAGTAATTATCTCTCAGTATCGCCTCTCTGTCCCTCACTGTCACACATACAGCACAGTAACATTATGTCAGGTGAATGTCTTTAAACTCTAATCAGTTTACAACACCTTCTGTTGTCTTCTTTTTAAAGAACGCCAAAAGTTGCACTTGAATCATTTTGTGGGAAAAATTATGAAAACTTGCTTGAGCTTGTGTACAGTTTGTTACAGTATAGAGTTGTGATTGTCCAATCACCGCAATTTAGCAATTTTGTAATTTTGTAATTTTTTTTCAACAAGGGGGATGCCATCCCCCCTCAATTCGAGCCCTGGCAAATGTTAGAAAGTCATGCAGATATATCTGTTGTCAGGAGTGGGTGAAACTGATACGGGTGAAGAAGTGATGCTGCATGAATGCAAGTTAAATAGCCCAGTGAGCACCTTCATATCAACTGATATCAATTTGACATCAAATGTTAAAGACTTGATCAAGATGCTGTATAACATTATTTTAAGGTCCTTTTGGACAGCAGTTTCTTGTGTAAAAATATGAAATTAATACTCACACTAAAATTGGTTTAATGTATATGCAGGCCAATGTGTTTGGCATTTAGTTTGCATCAAATCAATGTCATGGTTTAGATGTCAAATTGATGTCATATGGACATCACATTGACATCAGTGATTTGTTTCTTTGATTGATATTTATTGCATAATATGAATTCTTCATCAGCATGATAAAGTTTAAGTAGCATTTTTTGTATTATTATTATTAACAGGGGCCTCAGGCAGCATCGATTTGCCACATCTCCTTTTGAAACATGTCAAAATGGGTAAATTATGTTCAAAAGATCTGAAATTGACATCAAACATTGACATCCAAAAAAAAAAAAAAGAATAGGTCAAATATCCAAATCAGACTGACATCAGAAACGTGATGTCCATTTTCATCCACAGAGTCATGTCCTTTCTAATGCCCATTCAATGACAAAGCTTGTAAACCTTGTACACCTGAAAATGGCACCATGCCACTAGTGACAGGGGAGCCTCTGTATAAAAAGTATAGATAATCCTAAAACAAGCCATGACCTTGTACCCATCTGAGAATAAATCTGAGATCATATAATCATATAATCTAAAAAAATGTATCTTGTGTAACTTTAACTCTTACAAGAATGTGTTTTAATAAAATATGACTGTGCTTTGACTATGTATTACAAATTTATAAAAGGTTAAACATAGGTTCCAATATAACAGCATTGTGACTGTGATTTCTAAGAGCAGGCAGCCCAGGCCCTGAGACAGTAACCTTTTGTCACTATGCAGTTCCTGAACATCTGGCAGGTTTCCCAAGTTAAGTGTGAACTCTAAGCTCAAAGTACAACTGTGCCTTTTGTTTAGCACCTATGCATTTGAATGACACTTGTATTCTAAATAGATCAAGGCTGGGAAAATTATTTTACTGGGCTGATTTCCTGTACCGCATTTGCATGCTTTGTTTAGATTGATTCCACCTCTATGTACTCCTACCCCTTGAAACCTATACAGGTCCTTTTCAAAAAATTAGCATATTGTGATAAAGTTCATTATTTTCTGTAATGTACTGATAAACATTAGACTTTCATATATTTTAGATTCATTACACACAACTGAAGTAGTTTCAAGCCTTTTATTGTTTTAATATTGATGATTTTGGCATACAGCTCATGAAAACCCAAAATTCCTATCTCAAAAAATTAGCATATTTCATCCGACCAATAAAAGAAAAGTGTTTTTAATACAAAAAAAGTCGACCTTCAAATAATTATGTTCAGTTATGCACTCAATACTTGGTCGGGAATCCTTCTGCAGAAATGACTGCTTCAATGCGGCGTGGCATGGAGGCAATCAGCCTGTGGCACTGCTGAGGTGTTATGGAGGCCCAGGATGCTTCGATAGCAGCCTTAAGCTCATCCAGAGTGTTGGGTCTTGCATCTCTCAACTTTCTCTCCACAATATCCCACAGATTCTCTATGGGGTTCAGGTCAGGAGAGTTGGCAGGCCAATTGAGCACAGTAATACCATGGTCAGTAAACCATTTACCAGTGGTTTTGGCAATGTGAGCAGGTGCCAGGTCGTGCTGAAAAATGAAATCTTCATCTCCATAAAGCTTTTCAGCAGATGGAAGCATGAAGTGCTCCAAAATCTCCTGATAGCTAGCTGCATTGACCGCAGCTGACATGGCACCCCAGACCATCACTGACTGTGGGTACTTGACACTGGACTTCAGGCATTTTGGCATTTCCCTCTCCCCAGTCTTCCTCCAGACTCTGGCACCTTGATTTCCGAATGACATGCAAAATTTGCTTTCATCCGAAAAAAGTACTTTGGACCACTGAGCAACAGTCCAGTGCTGCTTCTCTGTAGCCCAGGTCAGGCGCTTCTGCCGCTGTTTTTGGTTCAAAAGTGGCTTGACCTGGGGAATGCGGCACCTGTAGCCCATTTCCTGCACATGCCTGTACACGGTGGCTCTGGATGTTTCTACTCCAGACTCAGTCCACTGCTTCCGCAGGTCCCCCAAGGTCTGGAATCGGTCCTTCTCCACAATCTTCCTCAGGGTCCGGTCACCTCTTCTCGTTGTGCAGCGTTTTCTGCCACATTTTTTCCTTCCCACAGACTTCCCACTGAGGTGCCTTGATACAGCACTCTGGGAACAGCCTATTCGTTCAGAAATTTCTTTGTGTCTTACCCTCTTGCTTGAGGGTGTCAATGATGGCCTTCTGGACAGCAGTCAGGTCGGCAGTCTTACCCATGATTGCGGTTTTGAGTAATGAACCAGGCTGGGAGTTTTTAAAAGCCTCAGGAATCTTTTGCAGGTGTTTCGAGTTAATTAGTTGATTCAGATGATTAGGTTAATAGCTCGTTTAGAGAACCTTTTCATGATATGCTAATTTTTTGAGATAGGAATTTTGGGTTTTCATGAGCTGTATTCCAAAATCATCAATATTAAAACAATAAAAGGCTTGAAACTACTTCAGTTGTGTGTAATGAATCTAAAATATATGAAAGTCTAATGTTTATCAGTACATTACAGAAAATAATGAACTTTATCACAATATGCTAATTTTTTGAAAAGGACCTGTATACTCTACTGTGCTGAGCTTTTGTCAGACGACTTTTGATGACTGCAGCGACGCACAGCTAGTATCTGAATGAAGAGAAACTTCTGCTTCAAGATATCCAAACGTCTCCTGGTCTCTAAGAAAAAGTTAACAACGGCTACCACATAGTAGGGAAAAATGCTTTGATCACATTTACCACTGTAGCACACATGCAACACAGTTTGGAATGTGAGTGACACAACTGCTTGTTTGTGTGTGAGGTTAATCCATGGCACACCGCTATTTCATTTGGTATTTGTACTCCATTTTGTGGCTACACTGTCCATATATCTAGTGCCCTATGATTTCTGTGATGCGGACAACATGGAAGGAATCACAGAGTCCAGGCATAAAACCAGGGCCATCTAAAGCCATCTGGTGGTAGTTAAAATTTCATGTTTTCTTTTTTTTTGCTTTTTTTTTTGCAAACATGCTTGTTTTCAAAAAGATGAAAGCAATTTGGCACATTGGCCATGTTATCCTCATGAATGAAAATCATGAATGTAGGTCATTTAGAAAGTGAATTTTAAAATAAAAAGCTGTTTTTATATAAAAACTTCTCTTTTTTTTTCATTTATTTGTATAATTAAAAAAAAAAAAAAAAAAATATATATATATATATATATATATATATATATATATATATATATATATATCAGAAATTCTCCAAAAACTGCACAAATGTGGAGTAAAAACATCAGTAAACTAAGTAAAATTACATTTGAAAAAAAAAAGTATGAGTGTCACCCCCAAACGAACAGTGCACAAGGTTAATACAACTTTTCATTACACTGATTTCATGTCATTATTTTGGTGGTTGAAAGAACATCAGTGTGCAGATGTCAAATGGACATGAAGTTTTTGACGTCGGTTTGATTTTCATTAGTGCAATAATTCTAAATAAATAAATATATAAATGTTTAGCAAAAAACAAAACAAAACAAAACAAAAAAAAAATTGCTAAAAATATTTGTTGTTGGGCATTAAATGTGCCTCATGTAGAATTTTAAACCTAAATATAAGTATATTTTTATGATAACAATAACTGTAAACTGACTATTGCAAAGGGTAAATCAAATGCGAGTGAGTACAGTCCTAATTACTAAGCTTAAATGAGTTTCTGTTTCTCTTACCAGCTAAAATGTAGTCTGTTTCTTTATTATTCATTTTCATTTTTAATTCACTGATTTTAACTTTTAATTTTCTTTAAAGGGCAATTTTATATTGTAATGTTCTCATGTTCTGCTAATAACCATGAAAGATACAGCTGTCATAAAACCAGAGACAAAGGCTGCATAGCAAGAATCTGCTGACCAACTCATTATACAAGAAGCAACCATGTTAAAATGTTTTCATATATCTTAAAACAATGTCATTAAATGCTGGGCACAATACATTACATACATTTAGTTGTAGCCTACTGGTGCGCAAGTGATGTCATTGTTACATTTCTCCAAATCCATTTTGATGAAGAAACAAACTCATCTACAGCAAATTTTCATAGTCATTTCAAGTATGTCAGTGCCATGTGCCCTGTTGTACCCTACCTTAAAATACTACATATTTTAACAGACATAAATGAATGATTGGGACACAGGGACACATCTGTCAGAACATAAACTGTTTGTGCCTTGTCAAATATGTTTTAACTCTCACCCACCATCCCTCAAAAACACATTGTTCAGTGCACAGTGTATCAATTTAGTACAATTTCAAATATAAAATCATTGTAAAAGCAGAAAATAAAACTACAGTGCAGCATGCTGCATGTATAAGATTTGTTGTTAATTTTGTTGTAATTCAGACAGTGTAGGATTGTAAATCAATTTCACAACTATCAGAATCGGAGTAGAGAAACTGATATATTTAATCTGACAAGCAGAACTATGATTTGTTTCATACTGTCCTTTTAGTCTTGTAAAAATTGTAATGTGTTACGTATTTGTTGTAGTTTCTGTGTTCTTTATTGAACAGGAACCATCAGCTTTGATGTAAAAGAGCTGACTACCTCATCACTTTCATGACAGCACTGCAGAAATCAGGCATGGCAGTTTAATATGAGCTCAAATACCGCAATCTTAAATGTCTTTGAGCCAGTTACCATTTCATACAGTCCACAAATTCACAATGACAACTGGTTAAGGCAGCTATGTCCCTGCTGATGGATGTGTGCTTTTATGTAAGCCCCATACATCTCCATCCCTTCACACAACAAGCCTACCACAATAAGCCTGCAGAAATAAATTTTCACTGTGGGGCTATATTAAAATATATATTAAAAAATATACAATATACAATGATTTAATGTTATAGGAGAAGTCCACTTCCAAAACAAAGATTCACATATAATGTACTCCCCCCCTTTTCATCCAAGATGTTCATGTCTTTCTTTCTTCAGTCGTAAAGAAATTGTGTTATTTGAGGAAAACATTTCAGCATTTTGCTTCATATAATAGACTGATATGGTGCCCTGATTTTGAACTTTCAAAATGCAGTTTAAATGTGGCTTCAAATGATCCCAAATGCGGTTGTAAACGATCCCAGCTGAGGAAGAACGGTCTTATCTAGCAAAACGTTTTATTATTTTCATTAAAAAAAAAACAATTGAATTATTTTTATTCTCAAACACTTGTCTTGCCTTGCTCTCATTGAACTCTGTGTATTCTGGCTCAAGACAGTTAGGGTATGTTGAAAAACTCCAATCGTATTTTCTCCCTCAACTTCAAAAATCATTTTAGAATCATCCTACATCACTGCAGAAGTACTGACCCAGTCTTTGCAAAGTAAACATGCAAAGAAGATCAAACACCCTTAACAAAAAAGGTAAAACAGTGATATAGGACGATTTTGAAGTTGGGGGAGAACATGAGATGGGATTTTTTCGACATACCCTAACTGTCATAAACAGGAAAAAAACTGTCCAGGCAGAGTAAGAGAAGTTGAGCATTTGACATTAAGAAACATATAAATTGTATTATTTTTTATGAAAATAACCGATCGTTACGCTACATAAAAGAACCTTCTTCCTCGGCTGGGATCGTTTACAACCGCATTTGGGATCGTTTAAAGCCGCATTTAAACTGCATTTTGGAAGTTCAAAATCGGGGCACCATATCAGTACATTATATGAAGAAAAATGCTGAAATGTTTTCCTCAAGAAACATAATTTCTTTATGACTAAAAAAAAAAGACATGAACATCTTGGATGACAAGGGAGTGAGTACATTATATGTGAATCTTTGTTTTGGAAGTGGACTTCTTTAAGGCTTCAGCACTTCTACAACCCTACATATGACAAGCAATTTGAAAAATGGATAGTTGGATATTTAATTTTTAAATATAACGAATGTTACTAAAATACATGAGGTGGCTACAGATGTTTTAGATGAGGGTGATAATGAAATTAAACATCCAAACAAGTAATCTGCACCGATTCTAAACAGCAAATCGCAGCTCCTAAAAGGCATGCAGTAGAGTCATTTGTAAAGTTATTTCCCCTAACCTTACTTAGATTGTAGCCATATTACCAGCTGTCATTTTCCCACACTTCAATACAGACAAATGTATATTGTCTCTATATATGATTTTGTTACGGCCTTCTCTTTATTCCCATTGCTAATATGAATTATCATGTTTCAACATTTTGGCACTGCTAGCATGTTACTAGTGTAACCCAGGTAGTGGTTGTTAGTGTAAGCCACTAGTGGTTAGTGACTGAGAAAAAAACAAATTAAAGCATTAAAGACAAATAAATATACTGTAACCGAAACCACCAAGATGTAATGTTCGGTTCTTGGCAACCTTAAGATTAATATGTGACTTAAAAGAAAGTTTAACAAGTTTATACAATTCTTCCTCTCCTATAGTAGAGAATGAGTGAATTTGTTCCTCAGGAGATCTATAGCACACTATCTGATGTGATACTGTAGCTGACGGCTGCATGGTTACAATTTTAGCTCTAATAGTATCAATCTTGGAAGCAAAGTAGTTCATAAAGTCAACACCTGTTGGTGCTTTATTTTTCATTAATGCAGCCACTGTGTTGAATAAATATCTAGGGTTATGTTTGTTTTCTTCTAAAAGAAATGAAAAATAATCAGATCTAGCAGTTTTTAATGTTTTCTATAGGATAGGGTACATTCACAACAGGCAGTGTGAAATACCTCTAGTTTTGTCAGGACCACTGTCATCAAAGTGATAGACAGTTAGAATACAGTTTGGTTTGGCAGCATTGTTCTGTTCTGGGCAAAAAAAACTCCCTGCCCATCTATGCAGCATGTCATGAATGAGCAGGGAGAGCAGCAATAATAACCCCCAAGGATAAACAGAACAAAGCAGATATCATTAATGTACTTAATGATATTTAAGTGTAAGACATTATTCAGATAAAGGGAGTCTGATTCAATGAGGAATATCAGAAGACAAGTCCTGACTGTGGCAAAAGGAGGAGTTGGGGATGGAGGAGGGTGTTTTGCTCCTGAGCATTCTATGTTTATGTGTCTAACAAAGTTGTACAGATGCGAAATCATCTAACCCAGAACAGTGGCATTACATTGCTACCAGTCAGATCCCAGCAGACAATCTTACCGACAGAATACAAACTGGTTCTCAGGTCAAGCGTTTTTTTGGCAAACTTGTGTAAGTGAACAAACTGAACATGAAATTTGCAGTTTAATTGACCCATAATCTGACAGTGAAATTCGGCCTGATATAACAACCTTAGCGACAAAGATAAAACAATGTCAGCTGGGATCCCACAGATTCAGTAGATTTTCCAGTTGGAAATCCCTTGTGAGAGGAATAAATGTTCTTATTCACATTGCTACAATATATTCCAGCAGTATGCAAAAAAGTTAATGTGCAGGCTGGCATTGTTGCAAAATGACGCACTGCACAGTGAATTTTGCACAAGCAGAAACAGCCATAATCAAATGTGTCCAACAAGAGATCTTCCAAGATGAGTTAAAGTCACAATGGTGAAAAGATCTCTAGTCAAAGCTCTGTTAAGAGTCTGAATCCCATCCTTGATGAGTAAGGCCTAATTAGAGTGGGAGGATGCTTGTCAAACATTGACATGACAAACGATGAGAAACATCCTCTGATCATCCCAGCCAATCATCACATAAGCACTCTTTATCAAACACTACCATGAGAAGGTTGTCCACCAAGGACGTCACTTGACAGAAGATGCACTGCGCACAGCTAGCTTATGGATCATTAGAGCTAAGAAACTTCTCCAATTTCATCAAAGACTGTATCATCTATGAAAAACAAATGCAAGACAGAAAATGTCAAATCTCCCCAAAGACAGATTAGTTGTGGCCCCACTGTTCACTTACGTATGACTTGATGTTTTCGGTCCCTAGAATGTTCTGACACACCGCGCTCGGGGAGGCAGCGCAGAAAGAGGTGTGCAGTCATGTTTACTTGTTTATGTACCAGAGCAGTGTTGTGTTACAAATTTAAGAATCTGTTTAAAATATGCTGATCCTATGTTCTGACATGGCATCACATGAAAAACTAAGGTGAAATATATTGTATTTATCATTTAAGGTAAATATGGTGTTATCAGACAAATGATTCACTCAAGCAAAGTTTGTAGCAAGAGGTCCCTGCCAGTTCCTGTTCTCTTATTGTAAGTCAAATGAGCCAGAATACTGAGATGTTCACCTTTTGTTTGTAATGGCTCTTGGTGCCTCTGCCCCAGTCTTTGAGTAGTTATGATGATTGGATTAGGACTGGTGTAAAGGGCACTTGGCTATATCTGAATACTTAATTTGCATGCTTTGTTTGGGATCGTTACCCAGGTGCTTTGTCTCCATTTCTAAGCACTGCCCCCTAAATGTATATAAACTACAATGTATCACTGTCTTAATTAGACTTTTGATGACTGCAGCGCCATGCAGTGCATTCTCAATAAAGAACTCTGCTGAAGATACCCAAGAGTCTCCTGATCTTCGCTTCTGAGTTTACAACAGTTTTGGTGCCGTGACCCGGATAGAGCTCCTCACCTGAATCCAGATTGAAACTTCAAGCTCAACAAAGATCTGACTTCGTTCCTGACTGAATCTTACTGTAGAGTACTGGGTTGGTGAGTGTCACTCTATCCAAAAGAACTGTTAAAAACCAGTACAAATTTGCTATCCTCTGCGCCGTCAGAGAAGAGTTAACAGACAGCTGCAGGGTTTGGTTAACTAAGTTATCCTCTAAAAAATTCTTTTTAGAGATGAAAGTTATCCTCTGTTTCAGGCAGGGAAGTTTAGCATTACGTGCTAAAATTGTTTATCCTCTGTTTCAGGGCAGGGAAGATTAGCATTACATGCTAATATCTGTTATCCTCTGTTTCAGGCAGGGAAGTTTAGCATTAAATGCTAAAATTTGTTATCCTCTGTTTCGGCAGAGAATAATTGTTTATCCTCTGTTCAGGCAGAGAAGATTAGCGTAAAGTGCTAATATCGGTTACCCTCTGTTTCGGCAGAGAAGAATAGCGTAAAGTGCTAGTAGTTTGTGTTGTCCTCTGTTAATTCAGGAAAGGTTAACAATAGTTGATCTGTTAACAAGTGTACCCTCTGTTGATCAGAGAGGGTTTTAGTGTTGTGATTTTGTGGTAACAAAGAAACTCACAAAATGGTTAGAAAGAATGCTAGGCTGATGCCCACAACTGAAAAAGGTGGTCTCGCAACTCCTTTGTGGTCAGATAGCGAATTCAGATCACTGTTAGGAGTGCAAATTAACCTAATAGTAACTGAAAAAGTTAGACAATAATTAACTAAGAAATATGAGATCCATCCAGACAAGACATGGTCTGTAGATGAGTGTAAAAAAGTACTTGGAGCATGTATTCGTAAGAACAATGTGAAAGGCTTTATCTGCTGCCACAGAGAATTTGGTTTAGTGCTAGCTACACAACAGTCTCAGCGTAATTCAGAGCTAGAGGAACAGAACAAAGAGCTCCGGGGTAGAATATCCGCTTTGACTAAAAAAATCGAACCACAACAAAGCTTTAGAAAAAAATGATATGGAAGTTAGTCAGCCTGATAACAATTATCCTGACTTACAAGCTTTCTTTGAAACAGATGTAGCCATCCAATCAGTAACTGATGTGTCTGTAGATTCAGTGAAGGTATGTGGTGCTAGGAGAAGATCTCAGGGAATTGAGGGAATTGAAAGTGTTCCTCCCAACTCTTCTGTTGTCCAGGTACAAGCAATTGCAAAAATGCTAGGACCTAAAGATATAGAGAGATTGTCCCAGAGCTTACCCTCAGCACGCACAATTTTTTCTGAATTTAGAAGAGCATTGATTAGCAAAATGCGTCTCTACGACATGTCGTTAGCAGAAGTCACACAGCTGATGTCACAAATTCTAACTGAATCTGAATTCAACAGTTTTGAGTCTGCTGTTACTTCTGAACTACAACATGCCAGTAAAGGCGATTTGAGAGAAGGTGTTTTGAAAATTCTAAAGAATATCATGGGACCCAAAATAGACTGGTCCAGAATCACTGTGTACAAAGGAAAGAGGAAACTGTGAGTGAATACACTGAAAAGTTTTGCCTGTCAGCTGTAACTTAGTTGCGGAATAGTTGATGATCCTGAAAGTGTGCTAGATGACAAAATTCTTCTCAGTAAATCAGTGATGTATGATTCCTCCACCGACTGGCACCTTCTGGTTATGTGGAACTTCTGTGTACAACATCCTACCTAGCCAATTCAACGGCAGGTTTATGTTCTACCGGCTATCAGAGAAAATACACACTCCTCCCCAAGCTCTCCACATTTACTAAATTCAGCTCCTACCACAAACAAAGAAGATGGCTGCATCCCCGGACTCACTTGAGAAACAAAATGTTCAAGAAGCAGATGTTGTGTTGTTAAAAGACTCTCAAGTAGAGCGCAATGAGTGGCCAATGGGACTTGTTAGAAAGGTCATTCCAAGTGCAGATGGGAAAGTTTGTAAACTTGAAATTTTAAGTGACAACCGCGTTTTGTCAGACTTGCGGAAACAACAGGTTAGAACCAAACAGACAATTTATTGCACAATTTTGCAGAATGTCAACAATGGCAGGTGAGTAATGGCAGATATAAAGTCTGTCGAATGGAATGACGATAATGATGAGATGATTCTCTTTTACCAGGTTTAGGAGTGTTGTGGGAGAGTGAGTGGCGTCCAGGAGCTGGTTTCCAGTTAACGGAGCAAGTAAGTAGTTTCAAAACAACACAAGAGCACACAGGGGAAGACAAGGGAGAACAGAAGAGACGGTACTGGATTGCAGGTAAGAAGTAGGCATGGGTAAGAGTCTTTACTCCACAAGGGAAACCAGACAGTGTAACTGTGTGCTCTTTGACTTCTTATAGTGCTGAGTGATGATGAGTGAATGTTGATGCTGATGGCGTCGCACTGCTCTCCGGAGATGTTGATGAGCTGAGTCCCAGACCCTCTCGCTCACCTGGATCCAGTGAGTAACCAATGGTACCCCCGAGGATTCTGCTGAGCAAGACAACAGGGGTGGCTGATAGGTGAGTACGCACTGGACGGGAATGAGATCCGTGGATGGTTGACGGAGAGAGTTTTGTGTACTCAGCCTAGGCAAGGAACCAGTTTCAAAAGTTCTGGTGGCTATGACAGAAGGTATAGAGGTAACAGCCTTTCTCCTGGAGTTTTGGCCGTTGTTTGGCCGTTGCTTTGAGGGTGGTATCCAGAAGATAGCAGCGAGAGAAAAAAAAAAAAAAAAAAAACTCCACACACGTGAAATGAACTGAGAACCTCTTTCAGAAACAGTGTCTTCAGGGACGATAAGAGGTTTCACCTCTCAAAGATATTCAAAGTTGCGGTGATCTGTATAGACCACAAATGGTTGGCGGGCTCCCTTCAGCCAATGCCTCCATTTCTCAAAAGCGAGCTTGATGGTGACCAGTTCTCGATTCCCAATGTCATAATTTTGCTCCAGCGGGGATAGTTTCCAGGAGAACAAGGGACATGAATGAAGTCGAGGAGGATTCCCCTGCTGCTGTGACAGAACAGCCCCAACTCCAGATGTAGAGGCATCATCTTCAATAATGAAGGGCTTTTGTGGGTCCGGGTGGACCAGGAGTGAAGCTAACATAAACACCTCATGGAGAGTCTTCATGGCGGCTGCAGCAACTAGTGTCCAGGACAGAGACTTCGACTTGCTTTCAACAGACTAGTACGTGGAGCAGTAATGGAGCTGTAGTTCTGGATGAAACATAGTTCTGGTCACTGGAGTGAACCAGGAACTGATAGCCGTTACCTTCCCCTTGTCCATTTTTATTTCTTGTTCACTGATATGATATCCCAGGAACTGGATTGATGATTGGTGGAATGTACACTTTTCAGCCTTGAAGTAGAGCTGGTGTTCGCTGAGCCATTGAAGAAACGTCATGGCGTACCCCTGGCAAAGGTACTCCTGGAGCACCTCATTTATGTATCCCTGGAATACGAAGGGGAAATTGACAAGTCCATAAGGCATGGCAAGGTATTCACAGAGGCCAGTAGGGGTCACAAAAGCTCTCTTCTGCTCCTCCCTCCTCACGTGGATACAAAACAATTAATGTTATATCAACAAAAATGATGAATAAAAGTAGATTTGTAGCACTTACCTTTTCCTCTGTGTCCATCTGTTGGAAGTTGACCGTTACAGAACCAAATTACGCACATGCGCACTTGTGCAGTACTCAGTCTGTCGTGCGCTACTATGGTTTAAAAACAATGTAAAAAATTATTTGTTACCCCGATGCTTATTTTATTATTTTATTTATTTATTTAGATGTCTTGACAATATATCTCTTGTTAAAATAAATTCGCTTTAGAGTGGAATTAACTTTTTTTTTTTTTTTTAACAAAGTCCAATTTAAATGTAAGCAAATTTGTTATCTTACTGCCTTAAAATTTTAAATAAAGATGATAAAACATTTTTTCTTGCATTTATTTAAAGATGATGAGACAATGCTTTCATTCACATTTAAATTGAACTAAAAATTGGCAATTTGCTGTCTGTGTATTGTGACGAGTCGGCTGCCACCCCCCTAACTATCAGCTTCACCCCGTCGGTAATCGCCGCCCTTCACCAGGCTCCCGACGGGAGTGGGCGTGTGGGAGGAGGAGGGGCGCCGAAACATCCAGGTCTGGCGGCGTGTGATGAGGCACACCTGATGTGAATGAAGCCTCATCACCGCCGCTGTTAAAATGCCGAGCGCGCCTCTCCTCAGGAGACCGGTCTCTTCCCCGTGCATGCACGCTGGTGTCCTCGTGGGTCCAGGAAGGGGTGAAGAGGGAACCTGCGCCGCCGATGTGATGGACGAGCTGCCGGACCTGTGGGTCCGAGTGCGAGCCGCATGGAAATGGCTGCGGGCCAGGATGCCGGGCCTTCTCACCCGCCTGAGGAAGTGCCGCCGCTAAGGATTGGATGAAGCCGCTAAAGGAAGCCGCTACCCGCCACGTTGCCGCGGACCCCGGCGGGGAGCAAGTGCGGCCGCCGGACTCCGCCCCTTACCTGAACCCTTCCCTTCTGAACACTGCCCCTCCTTCACGGATTCGTTCACGCCGAGGACACCAGATCCCCCTTTTATTTTGGACACTTTTTCCCCTTTTTGAACACTTTCTGTTTATTGTTTAATAAAAGCCTCTCCGAGGCCTGACGTCACGCCCACTGTGTCTGTCGCTTTGCTCCGCCCCTGTGACAGTATAAACAGACAGACAAACACACATTAAAGATCTAAACAGCACTTGAAATTGAGTGAAAAATTTGTGTACTGTACTACTGTATAATAAAATATTAATCGGTCCACATGCATTCGTCATTCATTCCCATGGGTTTGTAAACTGTACTCACGAATTTGTGGCCCTACCCCCAGTTTGTATCGGCAGATTCAACCAGGCCACCTGTTTAGGTGCGGGATGCATTGTATTGTGTTTATTAAACTTTATTTTTGATAGTATGTGAGACCCTGATCCGCACTAACAAAATAGTCTTTTTTTACATTAATCACCAATTGGATACACTGTAAAATCCAACAGTTTACCTTACATTGATATAATTAATTTTCTTTACTTAGTTGTTATATTTACTAGGTTTATTAAGTTACAGCTAATTTTAAGGCAAATAAACACTTGGCTTACTGTTTTGAGCGACATATAATTAAAATATTCAAGTAACCACAAAGGAACCAATGATATTAATACACCAGTGAGAGGCAGCAGTGCAGTGCAACATAACAACAGAAGAAGAAAAAAAAAAAAAAGTATTTGAGGCAGGGCAATTCTTAGTCTAATAGACTTTTTACTAATTTCCTCTGCTTTGGAAGTCATATTTTTATAGTTGCATTCACTCGTTTCCCAAAGTCATCTTGAATGTTGAACTGTCAATACAACTGAAAAATTTCGAGAGAACATCACATAAGCTGACTTCATAAATGGATGTCAATTTTCCTAAAATATTTTTTGTTTGATCTCACCATTATAGTGGTTAGTGATCCCTTTGGTTGGGGACTTGGAACTTCATACATTTTTTTTTTATATATAATTCTCTTTTTATTGATGCAAAAATGCAACAGGAAATCACAATTATTTGGTTTCAAAGAAAGATAAGTAATAAACCAATTTAAAAAGGTGATCTAACTTTTAATTAATCATTAGCTAGTGTACTTTTCATGTTGAATAATGATCGTTTACGATTTTATGGCTTTTCATAAACTCCTTGTGAAGCTTTTAATTGGGTTTATATAATTATTTAATATTTGTGGCAATATCTCGCAATCAACCACACTTGAGTTATACACATATTTCTACAGCATACTAAACACAGCAATGCTAACAATTTAATTTAATTTAATTTATTTTTATTAATTGTAACAATTAGCTCTTTTTGTTGTGCTACTACTGACACAAGACAGCAAATAAAATTGGCAAATAAAAAAAAGCAACAGTAAAACAAAGTAATTGCATGATTTATTCATGCCGCAATCCATTCTAGGAGTCAGTAATTCTGAGTAGCATAGTTACTCTCAATGTTCCTCAGATCACAGATTCAATAAGGTTAACAAAACTTAAATGGCTTAAGTAAATTGAACTCAAAATAAGTAAGGAATACTTTTAATATTTTAGTTGATAAGACCAAAAATTACACCTAATACAGTTAAATTAAGATTACTTAATTGAATTAGGGCAATGAGTTTGCTTCCAGACGCTCCAAAAAAACAGTCCAAAGTGGTGGGGCGGAGGCGGAACAAGGCGAGGGAAGGAGGGCCAGGTCCATGTAGAGGACCGAGGTAGGACCGGCAGAGCAAGGTGAGCGAGGGACCACCACAGCAGAGCTGACGAGACCAAAGATCCCCACAGTGGAGCAGATGGAGCAAAAGCCCTCCAGGCTGGAGCAGACGGAGAGAGAACCCTCCAGGGCAGAGCAGACGGAGCAGGAACCCTCCAGGGCGGCGCAGATGAAGTAGGAGCCCACCAGGGTGGAGCCGGAGGTCCAAGAGCCCACCAGGGCGGAGCAGGTGGCGCAGGAGCCCAACAGGGCGAAGCAGACAGGCCAGGAGCCCACCAGGGTGGTACAGACACCCACGGCATGGACTGGGACCTGGGGAAAACAGAGACAGAAGAGGCAGACAGAACAGCAAGGAGAGAGACAGGAAAAACAGTGGGCTTATTAGCAGTCTCTGTGGGAAATGACCAGGTGGACTGTTTAAAGACAATGTCCATAGCTGTGACAGGACGGGCAGAGAGTTCGCTGACGGCCTCCATGGCCGTGACAGGATGGGCAGAGAGTTCATTGATGGCCCTCCTAAAGATCAGCTGTGACTTGACTTGGCTCATGAAGATGACCGGTGACTTGACTTGGCTCGGGAACAACAGCTTTGACTTTACTTGATTCAGGAAACACAGCTACAGGTGCTGGTCATATAATTAGAATATCTTCAAAAAGTTGATTTATTTCACTAATTCCATTTAAGAAGTGAAACTTGTATAATGTATACATTCATTCCGCACAGACTGATATTTTCCAAGTGTTTATTTCTTTTAATTTTGATGATTATAACTGACAACTAATGAAAACCCCAAATTCAGTATCTCAGAAAATTAGAATATTACTTAAGACCAATACAAAGAAAGGATTTTTAGAAATCTTGGCCAACTGAAAAGTATGAACATGAAAAGTATGAGCATGTACAGCACTCAATACTTAGTTGGGGCTCCTTTTGCCTCAATTACTGCAGCAATGCGGCATGGCAGGGAGTCGATCAGTCTGTGGCACTGCTCAGGTGTTATGAGAGCCCGGGTTGCTCTGATAGTGGCCTTCAGCTCTTCTGCATTGTTGGGTCTGGCATATTGCATCTTCCTCTTCATAATACCCCATAGATTTTCTATGGGGTTAAGGTCAGGCGAGTTTGCTGGCCAATTAAGAACAGGGATACCATGGTCCTTAAACCAGGTACTGGTAGCTTTGGCACTGTGTGCAGGTGCCAAGTCCTGTTGGAAAATGAAATCTGCATCTCCATAAAGTTGGTCAGCAGCAGGAAGCATGAAGTGCTCTAAAACGTCCTGGTATACATCTGCGTTGACCTTGGACCTCAGAAAACACGGTGGACCAACACCAGCAGATGGCACCCCAAACCATCACTGACTGTGGAAACTTTACACTGGACCTCAAGCAACGTGGATTCTGTGCCTCTCCTCTCTTCCTCCAGACTCTGGGACCCTGATTTCCAAAGGAAATGCAAAATTTACTTTCATCAGAGAACATAACTTTGGACCACTAAGCAGCAGTCCAGTCCTTTTTGTCTTTAGCCCAGGCGAGACGCTTCTGACGCTGTCTGTTGTTCAAGAGTGGCTTGACACAAGGAATACAACAGCTGAAACCCATGTCTTGTATACGTCTGTGCGTAGTGGTTCTTGAAGCGCTGACTCCAGCTGCAGTCCACTCTTTGTGAATCTCCCCCACAGTTTTGAATGGGTTTTGTTTTACAGTTCTCTCCAGGGTGCGGTTTTCCCTATTGCTTGTACACTTTTTTCTACCACATCTTTTCCTTCCCTTCGCCTCTCTATTAATTTGCTTGAACACAGAGCTCTGTGAACAGCCAGCCTCTTTTGCAATGACCTTTTGTGTCTTGCCCTCCTTGTGCAAGGTGTCAATGGTCGTCTTTTGGACAACTGTCAAATCAGCAGTCTTCCCCATGATTGTGTAACCTACAGAACTCGACTGAGAGACATTTGAAGGCCTTTGCAGATGTTTTGAGTTAATTAGCTGATTAGAGTGTGGCACCAGGTGTCTTCAATACTGAACCTTTTCACAATATTCTAATTTTCTGAGATACTGAATTTGGGGTTTTCATTAGTTGTCAGTTATAATCATCAAAATTAAAAGAAATAAACACTTGGAAAATATCAGTCTGTGCGGAATGAATGTATACATTATACAAGTTTCACTTCTTAAATGGAATTAGTGAAATAAATCAACTTTTTGAAGATATTCTAATTATATGACCAGCACCTGTATAACTTGACTTGACTCAGGAAACATGGCTGTGATGTTGCATGACACCGGGATGGCAGCAGTGACATGATGGAGCGTTGTTGTTGCTGCCATTTTGTGGACAGGCTCCGCTGTCGCCGCCATTTCACGAGTGGTTTTGCACACCGGAGTAATGATCGGCAAACTAGAATGTCCTGGGGCTTTGGCTAACTAAACCTCATGACCACCATTATCGCGTTGTTGTGGTCCTCCTCCACAACGCCCACAGTGAATGGCAAGCCCACACACAGCAAAGAAAAGTCCATGAATTGTACAAGTGATAAACGCGGAGCCTCGTGAATAAGTGTTGACTTGAGCAGCTGATTAATGCCCTCGCAGAAAAAGTCGTTCAGCACCCAGTCCGACAGATCAGAATAGTGTGCAATTGCCAAATACTCTTGTATATAGCCCTCAAACAATCGCGTGTCCAGTGTCCATACCTGGCCAGTGTCCGGGCGAAAAGCTGCTGGATCCTTGTGTGGCCAAGTATTCTGTTACGGAGTGAGGGAGACGTGAAGCGAGCGGATTCATCTAAATAACTTATTAGAGCGAGACAGAGGCATGGTCATAAAACAGGCAGGGTCAAACATCGGCAGACAGGCATGTAAGGCAGGCGAGGGTTGATGGACGGTGAACGTAATCCAGGGGCTAGGCAAAAGGGGTAATCCGATAAAACTAGAGTTCCAAAGGGCTGGCAGCAAAACAGACAAGACGAGATAAGGCGTTGAAACAAGACTCGAATGACTAGATACAGGATAACTAAGAAATGCCTCCGTAAAGATGCTAACTCAATACAATACAACAGTCAGTGTAATGTGAATGTCAATGGAGTGAGAGGGTGACATCTGGTGGTGAGCGGACCGAAGGTCACCAGCCACATTTGTGACAGTAAAACACCGCCGCCTGTATTTTATCCTATTGGTAATTACCATAATGTAAAATATAATTTGTGAGCATGGTTTATACACTGAGGGGACAAATTGCAAAACCGTTGCCACTGATTGATTTTTTTTTTTTTCTCCTACAGGTGACTTCCCAGGCTACATAGAAAATAGCTTGTTGCAAAGCCCATTAACATGCAAAGAACAGCCGCTCCCACCAATGTCTATGACAAATTTTTGCAGAGCCTAAGGTGTATTTCATTTCAAATGCCTTGGGGACATCTGAGATGTCTGTGACGACAATATGTTCTTCCAAAATGTTGATTTTTTTCCTTGGGAAGCACATCACGTTGCTGCTCCTCAGTTACAAATCATAACATTCACGTCAATTTATTTTACAACATCCTTAATTTTACTGGATGGCTGGGAAAACACAAAATATTACATTAACGTATTAACTTTATAACAACTGAACACACACACACACACACACACACGTTTGTTTTTGTGAATTGTGGGGACTTTCCATAGACTTCTATAGTTTTTATACTGACCAAACGATATTGTCTGTCCCCTAACCCAACCCTAACCCTAAACCTAGCCCTCACAGGAAACATGTTTGCATCGTTACACTTTCAGATAAACATCATTTACTATTTTTAATCATTTTTTTACATTGTGGGGACCGCAGGTTTTCAGGTTTTACTATCCTTGTGGGGACATTTGGTCCCCACAATGGAGCAAAAACAAGTACACACACACACACTACTGTGTGTTTTGTTAAAAGGACAGCTACCAAAAAATTCACCCTCAAGTTGTATACGTTTCTGTTAAGCTGAACAAAAAGGAAGATATTTTGTTAAAGCTTTGTAACCAAACAGTTGTGAGGTACTTCACTTCTTATTCCAATTATTATTTCTGACTTAAGTCAAAAGTCAGTGGTGCTCCTCAACTGTTTGGTTACAGACATTCAAAATAAACTCCCTTTATTAAACCATTAAAAGCCTGTACAAATTTGAACCCCTGAAGCATTATATTTTTGAAATTATGTCTCACAAAGTTTTCAAATGTCTGATTTTCTCTGATAATCTGTGTGAATTAATTTACTCTAACCTATTTTATAAATTTTGGAACCTGCTAGTGCAGTGATTCTCAAACTTTTGTTACCAAGTACAACCTCAGAAAATATTTGGCTCTCCAAGTACCACCGTAATGACCAGCATTAAAATACAGTAGCGTACTAGGCTTAACTATTCAGCTACAGCTTTGCACAACTCAAAAGCAAGGCAGTTTCATTCCTAATATATTTATTCCTAATATTCCTAATATTTAGGACCCATGTAAGAAACACAGGGAAAAACTTATTTACAGATACTCCCCCCTTTTCTGAGACTAGCCACGGAACAGATAGTCAGTGTAACTGGTGACCAGCTAGGCATAAATTGATAATTAAAAAAAAAACACAAAAGACAGATTTACATTGACAAGTCCAGCCTGCAGGGCTCACGGGACACCACAACGTGACACTCTCCTGACCCCCCCCTCAACATTGCTTTCTTCCCCTCTCTGATACATTCCAAATGTTCTTTCCCAAAGAATACAAGAACTTATACAAACAATCCTAAAAGACAATCGTTTATCACCTTTGCTGGTAGAGCAAATAATTCACAATTGTGTGTTGTCTATGTCTTTTATATGCTTGGTTTGTTTATTGTAACCTACGAAGCTAGACAATGTTTTTAACATTTTAAAGAGACAAGTTTAATAATGTGTATGCAAGATACCTGATGTTTAGTGTTGAACGAAAACTGGTTTTGTTTCCAAGATGTTAACGTGAATGAAAAGTTGATATTATGTATGATGCTTGCATTACAACACTTACTGAAGTGATTAACAAACTCTTGCAGAAAAGTTGCCTTCATGTGACAGACAGACATTATGCTAAGGTATGCACAACTGGGCAACAGTATGGGGCAGAGCTCCATCTTGCAAACCAACTGATAGGAACACAACTTTGTAGGACGGACTTCGACTCGCTCTCACCAGAACTCCCTGCTTGACCACTACACGATTGTGCCATCCAAAACTCTAAGAACCAGCTAAAGATTTGTGAAATCTTCAGAGTCTTTGCGCCCCTCATCACGCTGCATAACCAAGCAACCAATCGAAGCTTCCCCAGCTTGAACTGCTTGAACTGCCCGAACTATTTGAATTGTCCGAACTTCTCGAACTACCTGAACCACCGAACATCGCCGAACTCCATGAAACACCGAACTGCGGGATCAGGCTTCCCAAAGACGTCACCCAAAGACGTCATCCAAAGAACCAGGCAACCAATCAGAAGTGCCATGATTCCCTCTGCTAAAGACGAGCTCACAGAGGAAAACCCCGCTTTGGCCAGAACGCAAGTAAAACAAGGTCTCCTTAATCTCTTGCTGAACTGGTGCTCTGTCTCCTTAAGCAGCTAAAAGATAAATCATTGCTTTTGTGGTCTTAGTGGCTACTTAGTGACTAATTAGTGCAATTTAAGAACTAGTAGCAGATACTAGAAATTTTGGGTTCCCCCTCAGTCGTACACTACGATGTTACATCAATACTGACGTATTTGGGGTCTCACTTGGGAGCCCAATCACCTCTGAGCTTAAGAAAACAGGCCAATGAACATTGGCGAGTGGAATTTGCATGCCAAGCCACTCCCCCGTACACACGGGTATATAAGATGGTGGCGTGCATCCACTCATTCAGATTTTTGCTTCGGAGCCGATTGCTTTGTGAGCTGCTTCTACAAAGAAGAAAGAAAACTTTTCATCGCTGTGGGAGGTTCTCGGCTGTGTGGAACATCCCCTCTTTGCATTCAGCGGAGAGATCGCCCTGCTGCGCTAACAATGCTAAAAGTGCTGCGGTCCTCCCCTGGGCAATCCAGCCTAAAAGAGCAATTTTCCTACAGCATACACGATCGTTGAGAGTGTCTTTTTCAAGACGCGTTCCGATCGTGTGCTTTTAGGGAGCGATAGTTTCCTTATTTCCTCATGACGGTCACAATCGCTGTCTCACAGGTCTGGGATGTAAACAAATGCATGTTGAGATGGCGTTTGTGGATGGGTTATGCCTGCGCTGCGTGGGCATGCTCATTATTACGCTCAGTCACCGCTTACATTTAAAATGTAAGCCGCCTTTGTGTTCTACCCTTTCCAGTTTCGCGGGTCACTAGACTCCCGACGCTGCATTGGCTTAGAAGCATTGGAGACCTGAGGATTATAGTCTGGATTGCTCCGCAGGGTCAGTCCCCACGGAGGTCCGGCTCCTTTCAGCGTACTACCGTCGAGTTTCTAAATGCTGATGTACGGTTCATCCTAGCACGAGCCTTACGTCCCGTTTAGTGCTCATGAGGAAGTTAAGATGTCTATCGCCGCATCAGTGGAGGGGCTATCATCTTCTGACGCCGAAGACTCTGCTGAGCAGCTCCCCCGTTGTGGTAGCTGCACAGTCGGAGTCTGAGGCTAAGTTGACGGCCATGTTCCCCCGGGCAGCCTCGACCGCCAGGCTGGAGGTTGGGTTCCCCGCCTTCCCCTGGCCGTTCGCAGTCTGACGTTTGGTTTCCGGCGTTGGATTGCTGCGCGCCCCCCCCTGGTGCCTTTCCTCCTGGAGGTTCATGAAGAGCTCAGCTACGTGCTCAGCTCTTCCCCCGCACTTCCCTCGCGGGTGGAGGTGGCCTGGGAACATGTTGACGTCCTCCGGTGGAGTGTGTGATTGCGGTGCTTGTGAAACGCCGCCACCTGGTGGGGCTGTCCGTGCTTCCCGCCTTAGCCTGTAAGTGTCTGCCAGCCCTGGCTGTAAAGCGGGGCTCACAGCACTGCAGGCCACACCGCCTCTGCCCTGCACGCTATGGCCCTCCTGCATTATTTCAGGCCATAATTCTAACGTGCACAAGGGTAGTTCTGACTTGAGGTTGATGCAGGACCTGCGTACGCTGACTGAAAAGTCTCGGTGCAGTCCCTCGGTCAGATGATGTCCATTTTTGTGGCCTTAAAATGCTATTCTGGCTGAACCTAGTGGAGATGTGTGACACTGACAAAGCTCGCTTTCTTGGTGTTCTGTCTCTCAGGCCAGCCTCTTCAGCGACACTGTCCAGGACTATCCCAGCGGTCTTGAGCAGTTCACACGCAGAAAAGAGAATTGCTCTGCTCCCCTTCGGGGGCGTTGAGCTGGCCACATCTAGGGGTGCAGTCTGCCATTGGGTTGCCTTGCATGAAAGCGGAGCTTCCTGAAAGCAGACTACCCGAGGACTGGAGGAATTGTTCTGAGGATACCCTTGGGAAGAACAGGGGCTTTCTCCACCGCTGCCGCCTCTGACCTACAGGTCAGCAGGTACCCACCCTTTCAATAAAAGAGCAATTTCCTCTATGTCCCTCGGGCTTCCTAAAAAAACACTGGCCTTGTTTGTGAGTGACGCACATCCTCCTCACACTCAGACCCAGCACATGGTCTCGCCATCTAAGCTGGGGTTGCAGGACGCATCGCTTCCTCACACTCTAGTAGCGACAACGCGGGATCATGGCTCAAATGTAAGCGCTGCCTCAGCAGCCTGGCACTACTTCGGGACGCTTGCTTCCTGGGTTGAGCCATCCTTACCAAAAAAAAAAAAAAAAGCTGGTTATCCACTGCGGAAGTATTGGTACCGTCCCTGTGACCCTATTTTTTGCAGGCAGCAGCCCGGTTACTAAATCTACCTAGCCTGTCTGCTGGTCGATTTGGTCGGTCCATACAACCTGAAAAGAGTGGTGGGTTTCGCCCTATCCTGGTTCTTGTGTTCTGATTCGGTCCCCTCTTTGGGCTACCATTCGGTGGCTGAAAACAAAGACACATGTTTTTGGTTTTCAGCACCAGGGTAGGGCTCCAGCTTTTGACCTGGAGGACGTGTGCTGTTATGTCGATTACCTGACGCAGTTTTTAGTCTGCCTCAGGGGTCAGACGTATCGGTACACGTCTCCCCTCGGCTCCCTGCTTCTCAAAGTGATTCATTCCCCTGCACTTTACAAACATGCGGGGCGTGCCCTGGCCCCACTAGGGAGATGGGCACCTGGATCCTCAACTATCTCGAGGACTGGAGTAGAAATACTTCACTCGTGGGATTTGTTGGAGGCGAATACAGGGACTTGGTGCCTTCGCACCTCAGCCACTGGGACTTCGGGTCAACTGAGAGAAGAGTGAGCGCTAAAGAACAGAAATAAGCTCTCTCTTTTCTTAGTACGGAGTTGGGTCCGGTCGAGATGTGTCAGCAAAAAAAAAAAAGGCACATGACAGCGGTCCATTTAAACTTTCTGAGGCTCCTGGGGTATATGGCATCCGTAGCTGCGGTTTGGCCGCTCGGCTGCTCCATATTAGATCACTTCAGCAATGGTCACATGACCAGATCCTGAGATGGGCATGGCACTGTGGCACACTTTGGGTTGGCGTCGCCCTCAGTGTTGCCACCTTCTCAGCCCTGCCTACACCCTGCGTTCCTACGGGCAACAGTGCTCTTAGACCAGGTTTCGAGGCATAAGGCAGTCAACTCAGATGCCTCCAACATGGGCTGGGGTGCCATTTGCAACGGGCAAGCAGCCTCGGGCTCCTGAACAGGACCTCGACTGCAGCGACAATAATCGCCTAGAGTTGCTAGCAGTGCTTTGTCCTCTGCCGGTTCCTACCGATGCTGCGGTAGTCCGTTAGGACACCATAGCCACGGTATCATACACCTACTACCAAGGTGGTCTACGCTGCCGTTGCATGCTGCAACTCGCCCGCCATCTCCTCCTCTGGAGTCTGATGCAGCTCTTACTGACCCACCCCGAACCAGGTATGCTGACACTTCTGCTCCTCGTGACAATCCTCCCTAGTTGACACAATCTGGCACCCGCATCCCGATCTATGGAACCTGCATGTCTAGCTTCTGGATGGGATGCGGTTGACCTCACTGGCCTTTTCAATAGGCCGTGGTAAACTTTACCACTCAGGTTAGAGCCCCCTCTATGAGGCTGCCCTACGCTCTGAGGTGAGGTTGTTTCATTGTATGGTGTTCCTCTGACCAAGAGGACTCCCTGAGGTGCTCGGTCAGAGTTGTGCTTTCCTTTCTGCAGGAGAAGTTGGAGCGAAGGATGTTCCCTCCACTTTGAATGTGTTTGCTACGGCTATCACAGTAAAAAAAAAAAAAAAAAAAAAAAAAAATGTGCATGGTCGTCCCTAGGGAAGCATCACCTGTCCGTCAGGTTCCTGAAGGGTGCAGGAGGATGAGTCCTCCTAGGCCACACCTCATCCCATCTTGAGGATCTCCCCGTCGCCCCTCTAGGCCTACGCGGAGCTCCCCTTAAGCCGCTTGATTCAGTCGAGCTAAAATCCTGGTCATTCTGACCTTGCTCCTGATCACGCTCGCTTCTCTCAAGAGGGTAGGGACCTGCACGCATTCTCAACCAACGTATCGTGCCTTGAATTTTGTGCTGGCTATTCTCACGTGACCTTGAGATCCCAGCCTGGTTATGTGTCCAAGGTTCTCACCCGAACTCGGCTCTCACCTCCGAGTTTGGGTGAGGAACTTGCAAGCACTGCCCTGAAGGAGGCAGATCTCGCCTTATTGTTGCTGTGTGCCGTTCGTGCCAGGCACGTTTACGAGGACCGCACCGGAGCTTAGATACTCCGAGCAGCTCTTGTTTGCTTATGGGTCAGCAGAGGGGAAATGCTGCTCTCGAGCAGAGGTTGGCCCATTGGGTGGTAGGTGCCTCACCTCGGCTTCTTAGTGCCAAGGTGAGCTGTGTCCCCTAAGAGTCGAGTCCACTCTACAAGAGTTACTCCTCCTAGGTGTGGTGCACAGCGCCTCTCTAGCAGACATATTAGAAGCTGCGGGCCAGGCGACACCCATCACCTGCGCAGTGGGTGTTTCCTGTGCTGAGCCGTTCCTCCCGTGCGTTGTGCAACTTCAGGTAATTTGCGGGAGGACGGCTCGGTGTCGGCTTGCTGCGCCATTCCGTACGGATCCGTGCGCTTTCTCCCAGTTGTTCCCTTCAGGGAACTCTGGGTCCTCCATTGCCCCACAGTCCGGATTAGGACAGAGTAGTCCGTGATTGTGCTCTGACAGGGGGTCTCCTTCGCCCCCTGGAGGTTGTGGCATAATATCTCAGTATTTCTTCTCCACGGTTTATTCCACTGTGTTTCCCCCTAGTATCTTAACAGATATTTACTTTACCCCAGTTCCCACAAGCTTAAAATTCGTCATTGTGCTCTGCCCCCCAACGGTTGCTTCAGATACCTGGCACCCCTGGTGGGCCGTTATCTGGCTTACAGGGCGTTGGGAAGGTTACGTGTTGAGCTTCATTTGTCCTGACACGCTTGCCTGCCAGCATCTGTTCCTCAACGACGTAACTCGGTTCAGGATTGACGTAACGTCGTAGTGTACGACTGAGGGGGAACGTCTAGGTTACATCTGTAACCCTCGTTCCCTGAAGGAGGGAACGGAGATGTTACGTCCTCCTGCCACAATCCTGAACTGCGCTGAATGCCGGGTTGCGTCTCGGCTCCTCAGCATAAACCTGAATGAGTGGATGCACGCCACCATCTTATATACCCGTGTGTACGGGGGGAGTGGCTTGGCATTCAAATTCCACTCGCCAATGTTCATTGGCCTGTTTTCTTAAGCTCAGAGATGATTGGGCTCCCAAGTGAGACCCCAAATACGTCAGTATTGACGTAATGTCTCTGTTCCCTCCTTCAGGGAACGAGGGTTACAGATGTAACCTAGACGATTCCATTCAAACTCCGTAATTCTCATTCTTTGAACCGTATGCATGCATGTGTGACAGTGTGTATGTGTGTGTGTTAGTAGTTTAGTTCATGTATCTTAGAGTAGTTCAATAAATTCTTGTTTGATTTAAGAGAAAATTGTCTTGCTTTTATGTTTGTGAAGTTAATGCCTGTGCCTTAGATTTTGCTACCTAGCTCACAATAACAACCTAGTATTTTGTTATTATAATCCGATGGCCACGGGAATAATATAAACACCCAGAATTGGTAAGATATATTAAGTTAAACTTTCCGCTTGACAAACAGTTAATAAAGTGTAAACTATTAATTCTGAATCATTTAATCAAATTGATTCCGAATCCTTTGGATTTGATTCCCAATTGAATCAATTAAATTTTATCTAATTTCTTACAGGTAACACAGGCTGCTAGGAGACACAAGTAGCACATAACACAAAGAGGTAATTAATGAGACACAGGTGAATCAAATCAGACAAGGGAGAAACTAGTGGTGTGTTCAAGTTTTCGAGTTGGGGGCATGTCAATGAAAAAACATGTAGAATGCAATGGATTCAGCCAAAGACAATAGCACCTGTATTGACAGTAAATTTGTTGAAATTAATTAAATGATTTTTTTTTTTTTTTTTTTTTTTTTGTAATGTACAATAAAACTATATAAGTTTCATATACAAAATATTATATTATTGTATAATCACCATAATGATAATCACCATAATGATGCAGTTTACATCACCTTCATAGATTGAATAAAGACAGAAAAAAGCAAAAACACAATGATGCACATTCTTTATTCATCATTAGATGCAGAGTTGAAATAATTGTTGAATTTTATGTAGAAAAGGTAAATCGCCATCTTGTTCCGATCAAAGTGACCTGTCTCCTCTTAAGTACGAACATCCCAGGAGGACTTGAATGCAGCATAGGTCACATGGGGAGAAAAACACACACAGACAGTCCATGGACATGACATAAATGTAAAAATAATTTATACTAAAAATAAAAACTTTACTCAAAAAATAAATAAATAAATTGTATTGTGTTTTAACATTCATTTTTATTTAATTTAGTGACTTATCTGCGTACCACTAGAGGGAGCCTGTACCACACTTTGAGAACCACTGTGTTAGTGTGTAAAATTATAGGCCATCCTGTGCAGAAATTTTACATTTCTTCTGAATGTCATAAAATGTGACAAATCAGTTCAGCATATGAGGGTTTTTTTGTTTCTTTAATCCAATTATGCTTGCTTGCAATTCAGTCTAATCTTTCCCACCATTTTAATAAAGAACTGAAAATATCTTAGTGTAAAGAGATAATCCTTTTAAACAATAGTATGTTGCACTGTATTTTTCAGATTAAAGTGTGACTCTTAAGTTGCTAATGGCCAATATGAGCACTGCTATGAGCCTGAACATTTTCAGGACTCAGCAACATTATCATAAATTAAGATGTCCATAAACAGGGTTCCTACCTCTTTTATGAGGATAAATTTAAAACTTTTTTAAAGACCTTTTAAATACCAATTAAAGAAAATTCAAGGGAAATAATACGTCAAATGATATTCTTTAAATAAAATTGGCTAGGAAGAACCACAATAAGTTGTATTAGCAAAAAAAAAAAAAAAAAAAGATGTACTTCCTCAGGATTTTAAAGCTGTTTTTCACTGCAAATGTCTGAATATTGTTAAAGCGTTTATCATTTATAATTATCATTTACTAATCCTCAAGTTGTTCTAAACCTGAATGAGTTTCTTTCTGTGACAAGCCCTGGGAAGTCTAATGCAGTACACAACACCACAATGTGTTACAAATCCAGATCACCAAAATTTCTTCTTCTATTACCATGGCCACATCACTGCAGATTGATGGTACTCATTGTGGTCACTCACAACTATAATTAAACTGTCATGTCCTTGATCAATTCCTGGTCAAATCCTGTGTGCTTTAATAAAAACAAAGGGAAACATTTAAAATGTGCCTTATAATCTTAACGCTTACAGACTCTAATAAATATGTGCACTTATAAAGTAAATAAATTTACTTCCAACTATGCCCAAGCTCTACAATTTGGCAGTAATTCCCATTTTGTCTGGATAGCGCTTTGATGATACAAGTGCAAAAGGACCTGCTGCAGTCCATCCACAAGATCGTTGAATTCCGTGCTGATCTTCAGTCATTCCAAAATATCAAAAACATGAAAAATACATAAACACATTAAAACAACACGAATGGCACACAGAATGGCACACAAAAAACAAAACAAAAGCCAAGTGCTCACACAAAAAACAAACACTAGCACATGGCCAGCAAAACAAAATCACTAGCCATGTGCAAGACAGGACACGAACACTCATAAGCTGCATGTTCACACAAGACATGTCAAACAAGAAAGCATGCAGCCAGTGAAAGACACAAGCTGCATGCCACACAGCAGAAGACAAAACAAAAGTAAGATGCAACAAAATAGAACAACGAGAAAGGACTGTGTCCAGACACGAACCGTGTGCCAAACAAAACAAAACACACATGGACAGAGGAGCATGAGGCCTGAGCAAACTCGAGACCGCACACTCCCAGAGCACGTCAGAACATGGAGCGTGAGTGTTTGGACCCCAACACAAAAACCGAAACTTGAGCAAGACAAGTGCACACTTGAAGCCGCGCGGTCACAAGAAAACAAGACAAGAAGGGAGCATCAGGGCTCTGCAACAAAACCACGAATAAACTAGACTGAAGTGACAGAATCCTGACAAAGTCAAGTCAGCTTTTATTTATATAGCGCTTTTAACAATACAGATTGTCAAAGCAGCTTTACAGTATTAAATAGGAAAATAGTGTGGCAATTATGCAAACGGACAACAGTAAACACTCAATTTGCGGTTAAAGGCAGTTAATCATTGAATTCAGTGATGTCATCATCCAGCTCAGTTCACTTTAAATACTATACGATATCGCTGGAAATTAAGTATCCCCAACTAAGCAAGCCAGAGGTGACAGCGGCAAGGAACCAAAACTCCATCAGTGACATAAACTGAGAAAAAAAAACATGGGAGAAACCAGGCTCAGTTGGGGGGCCAGTTCAGGGCTGTAGAGGTTGTCTCTAGGTCCTGATCCACCATTCGGGCTGGATACGAACTGGATCCGGGTGGCTACGGTGACCTCGGAATAAGAACGAAACAGATTAATATTAGCGTAGATGCCATTCTTCTTATCATGAAACAAGTACACTGGGTGTTATCAGAAGTGTTCCTAGTTCCGGTTGACCTAATTAATGCAGTCTAATAATCCTTTTATTATAAATGTGTTAGTGTGTTATGTGTAAACCAGATTAAAGAGATGGGTCTTTAACCCTTTAGGCGCCAGGATTTTTTTTTGAAAAATGCTGAATTTTGACATTAAGATTTCAAAAGCTTGTGGCTTGAAAGGGCTTAAAGATAGAGGTCTACTGTAAATTAGAAAAATGTTGGGCATGACCAAAAGTTTATGTGGGGTGTAAATATACTAATCTAATTTGCATACTATGACGTCATGAGGGGCGGCCATCTTGAATTTCACAATATTCAGGAAATAGTAGATACTGAATTGATTTTTGAACTTATTTGCATGTTTTTTTTTTTTTTTTGGTTCTTTTTTTGTTCTTTTTATCCTCATTCCACATTATCAGGAAAGAGGAAACCAACAATAACACAGGAGAAAGTACAAAATTATTACTATTTACCATACTATAAAGTAGTAAAACGTATGTGAACAATAGCCTACTTTTTGATCAGTCCATCAGTAATATTAAGGAAATAATAGATATTGAATGGATGTTTGAACTTATTTGCATGTGATTTTTTTGTCTTTTTATCCTCTTTCCAAATGATCAGAAAATATGAAACCATTAGAACTTATTTGCATGTTTTTTTTTTGTCTTTTTTTTTTGTCTTTTTATCCTCATTCCAAGTCATCAGAAAAGAGGAAACCAACAATAAAACATAATTACTAAATTATTACTATATTACTATAATATACAGTAGTAAAACGCATGATCCAGATCACCCCGCTGCCTCTACTACGTCTCCCGGCTCTCGCACGCACTACGCGGCCACTCCCACCTCTGTAAGGCGCTGGATCCAGCACCGCTGAATCCAGAGAGCTAGTGTTACTTCCAGCCCCACGATCAACCCTGCCACCCCCTTCCCCGTTGGGCAAAGGGTCGAAATGATCGCTTGTTTGTGCTTCGTGAACACTCTTGCCTTGACGGCAGCACCATTGCGCTGCAAAGATGTACCGGGAGATGCGCGATTATTAGACGACCGATCGTCATTTCCAAAAGGCATATATTCCATTTCAGAGTCAGAATGGGCGAATAACATGTGCAACACATCCTTACAGTACAACTTTTTATTAGCCGTTTGGCGATTTTCTCTCACAATTCACTCGCACACTATGGACGGAACTGCTTCCGCATCAGTGTTACGATAGCTCACTTGCTCCGCTAATTCCTCAAACATGTTGAATAGGAACATGACGTAATTTTGGTTTAGAATCAAAGTACTACATGTCTGCCATCTAGTGGTAGGGAATACAAATTAGATATTACACCATATTAGAAACTACAGTCTATTTTAATGACTATGACATCTTGTTGCAATTTTGCGACTTTGGCGCTTAGAGGGTTAATCTAGATTTAAACTGACAGAGTGTGTCTGCCTCCCGAACAATGTTAGGTAGATTGTTCCAGAGTTTGGGCGCTAAATAAGAAAAGGATCTGCCGCCTGCAGTTGATTTTGATATCCTAGGTATTATCTAATGGCCAGAATTTTGAGAACACAGCGGACATAAAGGACTATAATGTGATAAGAGCTCACTCAAGCACTGAGGTGCTAAACCATTTAGGGCTTTATTAGTAATTAGCAGGATTTTAAAATCTATACAATGCTTAATAGGAAGCCAGTGCAGTGTTGACAAAACCGGGCTAATATGGTCATACCTCCTGGTTGCAGTAAGAACTCTAGCTGCTGCATTTTGGACTAGCTGGAGTTTTATTACGAGTGCAGAACAACCATCAAATAAAGCATTACAATAATCAAACCTTGAGGTCATGAACGCATTAATTAACATTTCTACATTTGACATTTAGAGCATATGTTATAATTTCAATATATTTTTTTGAGATGAAAAAATGTGGTTTTGCAAATGCTAGAAATGTGGCTTTTTGAAGGAAAGATTGCTATCAAATAGCACACTCCTAACTGATGACGAAGAGTTGACAGAGGAGCCATCAAGTATTAGACAGTGTTTTAGGTTATTATATGCAGAGGTTTTAACACCTCTGTTTTCTTAGAATTTAGCAGTAAGAAATTACTCATCATCCAGTTTTTTATATCAACTATGCATTCCGTTAATTTTTCAAATTGGTATGTTTTGCCAAATATAGAGCATCATCAGCATAACAGTGAAAGCTAACACCATGTTTCTTAATGATATCTCCCTAGGGTAACATGTAAAGTGTAAAAAGTAATGGCCCTAAATGTATTCATACCCTCCATACAGGCTACCAGCCCATTAGTACTGTCTGCACACTGGACGCTATGTTTATTTTTCGAATAATGGCCACAAATCTGTATTTTTAGAACAGTAAAAACTTTTTAACTGTAGTCGCATTGTTTTATTGAGTCATGTTTATCAAAAAAAAAGAAATGGATAAAAGCATATATACCCCCAATTTATTAGTATTTAACCCTTAAATGCATGAATGTTTCGCCAACCATTATTACATATTCTGGTCTTTAAACACCTATATATCCAACACAGATGGATCTCTAACTTCTACAATATTAAAAAACATCTCAGGTTACGTATGTAACCATGGTTCCCTGAGAAGGGAATGAGACACTGCGTCCTCTAGGGGTGACATTATCCCCTTCGGCCAATAGCCTGAGCTGCATACCCAAAGTCTTACCTGAAAGGGGTCAGAAACGCTGGACCCAGGTTAAAGCTCGAAGCTTGGAATCAGAAGATATTCCTTTAAGGAGATATGGCCATGTGCCTAGGGTTTTGTCTAGGTTTGGCCTGTCACCCAGGGGGCTACCGCTGGCTCTGCATAGGTTCCACACAACCTATGAGAATGGGAACGGGATTGAGCATGTAACCCATACCATAAAGGATTTAGAGAGTGCAAAGGAACTAGCATGTGCATTTACCGTTACTTGGGGACTTAGCCTAGCAGATGCTCACAAGGTATCAGCGAGGATACATAAATAGAGTGGGACCCAAGGTGGCCAGGTCTGAACCAACTTAAGAAGGGTATGGGCTGGAAGCACGTGAATCTCTACCATACAGGATTTTAGAATGGATGCAAAATCCCAAAGACTTGCGTGTTCATAACATGGATTTTAGAAATACCGCTTTACTCAGAAGCAGTGTGCTAGTAGATAACCTTCTAGATGAGGTGAACACTGCTAGGCATTCCAAACAGTGCTCCAAGTGTTAGGCAGTAAGGGCGAACCTCAGTTGCCCAGTTGGGGCAATGCTCAGAGCCAAAGGGAAGCATCACTACGCCAAAACAGACAATTCAGCCGGAGCTAGCTGTCTGATAGTTCTGCCATGGAGCTGGATACACTTAACCAAAGTGAGAGGTCAGTGCTTAGGGACAGGCTTCTAACTCCCGAGAGACAAGGAGGAACTACTGATCTGCCCAGGGGTGGTGAGCTCTTAAGAGACCCTCCCGCAGCGAGGGGAGCATCGCCATGCCCTGCCAAAGAGGCCTTGGAAATGAGATCCGTTCACAGGTGCAGCGTGCAGCAGTGCCCCCAGCCCTTGGGCTGTGGTGGTTATTTTCCCAAGGGGCATTAGCCACTACCAACCCAAATAGTCATGAGCTAACTATCTCGATAGAAAGCATGGGCTTCGTTCTGACTAGACCCGCAGAGCCTGCAAGAACGACAAGGGATCAGTATGAGGTTAGGGCATGATGATTGGGTGGATATCCTGAGACAGGAAGCCCCTCAGGGCGAGGCATAGATAGAGTAGCTCAGTCAGGTGGCCTCAAAGGCAGGGATGTCTAGCCAGGGGTGTTTAGAAGCATCCTGTGAAAAATAGCCAGATCCAAATAGACAAGCAGGCCAGAGGGGGGTGCTTGAAGAGGACCAACCTAAACTAAAAGAAAAGCACAACAGACAGGTCCCAAAAATACAGCAAAACAGGCTAGACACAAAGTAGCAGGATCGTACTCACCCACCGTGGTTCCCACGCATGACTCCAGTTAGGCCAGGTAAACCTTCTTGTGAAGCAGCCCAGACCACCAGAGTGGGCCATCTACTTACAACCCTAGCAGGGGAGATAGCACTGTCTAGGCAGGGGCACAGGGAGAACGCTGCTTAAAAACCTTAAGAAGGGGAGCAATCACAGAGTTAGCGAAAGATATCCTCAGAGAGTCAGTGTGCCTAGGAAGGCTACCAGAAGGGGACCAGCTGAGATTAACCTGACCACAAAAAGTGGGCTGTCTACTTACAACCCTAGCAAGGGAGACAGTGCTGTCTGGGTAAGAGCTCAAAGAGACCGCTACTTAAAATCCCTAGGAAAGGGAGCAATCACTGAGCTATCAGCAGCTAGTCCCGCATTGCCAGCACCGATAACAAAACCCCGATAAACCCTGCTAGAGGCAGCCCAGACCACCAGAGTGGGCCATCTACTTACAACCCTAGCAGGGGAGATAGCACTGTCTAGGCAGGGGCACAGGGAGAACGCTGCTTAAAAACCTTAAGAAGGGGAGCAATCACAGAGTTAGCGAAAGATATCCTCAGAGAGTCAGTGTGCCTAGGAAGGCTACCAGAAGGGGACCAGCTGAGATTAACCTGACCACAAAAAGTGGGCTGTCTACTTACAACCCTAGCAAGGGAGACAGTGCTGTCTGGGTAAGAGCTCAAAGAGACCGCTACTTAAAATCCCTAGGAAAGGGAGCAATCACTGAGCTATCAGCAGCTAGTCCCGCATTGCCAGCACCGATAACAAAACCCCGATAAACCCTGCTAGAGGCAGCCCAGACCACCAGAGTGGGCCATCTACTTACAACCCTAGCAGGGGAGATAGCGCTACTTAGGCGAGGGCTCAAGGAGACCACTACTTAAAAGATCCTAGGAAGGGGAGCAGTCATTGAGCCAGCACATAGATATCCTCAGATTCATATGTGTGTAGGAAGGGCTACCAGAGGTGGAACTGAATGAAACCACCCAGTCTGCAGAGGGTAGGGTGTCTACCTATATTCCAAAGAGGAGCCAATAGCGTTGTCTAGGTAAGGGCTCAAGAAGACCGCTACCTAAAAACCCTAGGAAAGGGCGCAATCACCGAGCTAGCACATGGCTAATCTCAGATAGCTGGCTCTAGGAAAGGGGACCATGCACCTGCCGAGACCACCAGCAGTGGGCTGTTTAACTATAAACCCGATAAGAGAAGACAGCACCGTCTTGGCACGGCTCCAGGAAGCTGCTATTAAGAACACCAAACAAGGGTCTTAGCTAGCACATAGCTATTCTCAGATAGCTATGCTTCCAGGAAGGGGCAAGTTAACACACAGCTAGCCTCAGATAGCTGCACTTAAGTAAGCCCACCCACACGCTAGATTCCCCCACGAATGTGTTGTTAATGCCGCAAGAGGCAAGCACACTCATGCAAATTCGGGTATTACAACTCGGGAAAACAGTGAAGACTCACCTCCCTTCTTTGCGAATCACAAGGTATCAGCGAGGATACATAAATAGAGTGGAACCCAAGGTGGTCAGGTCTGAACAAACTCAAGAAGGGTATGGGCTGGAAGCACGCGAATCTGCACCATACAGGATTTTAGAATGGATGCGAAATCCCAAAGACTCGCGTGTCCATAACATGGATTTTAGAAATACCGCTTTACTCAGAAGCAGTGTGTTAGTAGATAACCTTCTAGACGAGGTGAACACTGCTAGCCATTCCAAACAGTGCTCCGAGTGTTAGGCAGTAAGGGTGAATCTCAGTTGCCCAGTTGGGGCAATGCTCAGAGCCAACCCTCATGGTGAGGGGAGCATCACTACGCCAAAACAGACAATTCAGCCGGAGCTAGCTGTCTTGATCTGAGGATATCTATGTGCTGGCTCAAGACTCACCTCCCTTCTTTGCGAATGCATCGCAATGAGCACATCCAGTTTCCTCATGAGCTGGACACACTGCTCTTCACCACACACACACAGCACATGAGCTTGTGAAAGCGGGTATGAGAGCGTGCCTGTCTCTTGCAAGAAACAAGCAATCAATGCGATGATCGCATTCAACTCCCTCGAGAGCTGATTTTCGCTTACTCCTCACCATACATACACAGCTCGTGAGCCGTATGAAAGCTGCGGGTATCAGAGCGTCCTTGCCTCTTGCAAGAGACAAGCAATGAATACAATGAGCATAATAAACTCCCTCGGGAGCTAAGAGCACTGGCTTTTTACTGCACATCATCACACGCAAGCCATTCTTAAAACCTCTGGTGAGAGAACATGCACTCAATTCGTGCTTAGTTTCAGACCAAAGGTCAGTGAAGATGAAGAAGGGAATGTTATGTTCTACCGCACCGGCAGCGACGAGGCGTGCGGGAAGTGATGTCATAGGCTGTCGCCGGCCAACATTGTTGTTGTTTTTGATCACTGGCAGCTTATTCACCACATCCACCATCAAATAAAAGTGACATTTATATTTTACTGTGTACAGTAATTGCTCTGCAGTAAAGCCATTCAAACCAGTTCAACTTTTGCTAATGATATTCTTTTGTTGATATTCTTTTGTTTAGTACACCTGATAGAGTGTCATTGTTCTAAAACAGGGTTTTAATTCTGATGTGATAAATTAACCTTGGACGAGCGTGCCGGCGCATTCATTTGGATTATTTTCTTATAATATAATAACTTTAATAGTTGTTTTTGGTCATAATAGTAGAAAATCATTCATATAGCTACTTTTGTATATTAGGCAGCTTGAGATGTGGAATTGAAATAAATCGTCACACCAGAAATAAAATATAAAACTTTATGCAAATATGCATGAATGACCACTTTTGCATTACTCAATTTGATGTTTTTTTAAATTTACTTTTAGTAAGACTAATTAAATCAACATGCTGACTTGACTCACCATTTATAGTAGCCTACATATCAACAATGTATGCGGAAAGCTCTGTAAAGTGTGCATTTACAAATAATGAAAACGTAAATGAGTTTTCCAAGTCCTTTTAAACCAGGGATATCAAACTCAGTTCCTGGAGGGCCGCAGCCATGCACAGTTTAGATTCAACCCTAATTAAAAACACCTGATCCAGCTAATCAAGTCATTCAGGCTTGTTTGACAACTACATGGTTTGTGTGTTAGAACAGGGTTGGAACTAAACTCTGCAGGGCTGCAGCCCTCCAGGACCGGAGTTTGACACCCCTGTTTTAAACTAATACTCTAATATAAACAGGCTATTGTATTTATTAAACTATCAGACACTATCAGAAAAGGAATTCCAGGTTGAGAACTGTAGTTCCAACCATGTAAGTTTGCGACTCTGTTTGCCAATGTTCGTTTGAACTATGGTTTCGGGAAACACCGAATCATTGAACTATTTTGGTGATGACGGAACTTGTGACCATAGTTGGCTAACAATGCTTTTGGGAAACACACCCCTGGCCGTAGTGTTTAACTACAGAATGTTGTTCCTTGCACCACCTGGTGGATATTGTTTGAAGCACAACAGTTTTAAAATAATCTGAAAAAGCTCTGTGGTCACGCATGGCAAATTGCAGGCTGTCATTTGGAAAAAAACACATTTTTAATGGCCACATCTGTATGATTTTGCTAATCTTAAATGAGCCTTATAGCTCTTGCTGTATTTTGAGGCATACACCGATCAGTCTGTGCAGCACTGTCCGAGATGCATCTAACTTCACCCTAAATTTAGGCGAGAGTAGGCTGCTACAGTAAGGAGAAGAGTGAAATAAGTTCTCTCTTCTCAAAGTGGAACACCTTCAAGATCAAAGGCAGATATTACATGACATGCTTTTCTAACTTAAAAGAAAATTATTGCTTTACTAACATTTGAATATTTTTACCATGTTTACATTAACATTTTTTTCCAACATTTTTATTTCCATACAAATACATTTATTCTATCTCTAAGGAGGTCAGCGTGGACTGCCTGAACACTCCGGGCACAGTGAGAGGATTATTCTGCCTCTGTGATCACCGGCCATAAGCTAAAGATTTAGTCGTCTTGGCGGTACTGACAAATGTCCCGATCTTGTGTACGTTTTCGGTCTGGTAGGTAAAGCAGACTTGAAGCTGGCTGTGGGACTGTGACTGTCAGACTGTCAGGTATGTGATCATCTTTGAATAAGTCTGGCCAGTCCATTTCTTGATCATTTCCTTTCCCACGGTTGTGCATCCAAACCAATGCTCGTCTATTGCGTTGTTGATGTTTTCTCGACGAATGACCTTGGGGCCTGTTGTTGGATCACTTTCCCTGTGATGGCTTGGTCCCTAATCCAAACAGTTTCTCCAGGTTTTAGTGGTGACAAATATCTAGTTCTGTGTCTTTTGTTGAATGATTGTTTTGTACAGGCACGTAGGATGGACTCAAACTTTTTCAGTTTGTCAGCATCTGGGAGTTTTGGTGTGAGAATTGACATCAGCATTGTTAGACCTGTTCTTAGCCTTCTGCCCATTGACAGTTCAGCAGGACTGTAGCCGTTTGCAAGTGGTGTAGAGCCATATGCAAGCAGGGCTTTGAAAGGATCTGATGTTTTCCCCAGGAGCTTCTTGACCGTTGGTACCGCCCTTTCAGCTTCACCATTCCCTTGAGGGTGTTGTCAGCACTGCTGTACTGTGGCCCGTTGTCTGATCCCTTGTCAAAAAATCCTATTGGAATTTTAGTTTATCCTTTAGGATCTTACTGGATTCTTAAAATCCTATTGGACAATCTGATTTATTTTACTGGAATTTCACTTTGTTCTATTGGATTTTAGAATCTTTTTGGACATTCTGATTTATTTTAATGGAATTTCACTTTGTCCTATTGGATTTTAAAATCTTATTGGGCATTCTGATTTATTTTAATGGAATTTCACTTTGTCCTGTAGGATTTTACTTTATTCTTAGAATCCTATTGACATTCAGATTTATTTTAATGGAATTTCACTTTGTCCTATAAGATTTTAGAATCTTATTAGACATTCTGATTTATTTTATTTGAATTTTACTTTGTCCTGTAGGATTTTTTTAAAATGGGATTTTAATTTCTCCTGACTTTTTATTGATTCATAGAATCTTATTGGAATTTGTGATTTTTAAATGGAATTTCACTTTGCCCTATATTATCTTATTTGATTCTGTTATTCAATTACTTTTTAACTGTGTGTGTGTGTGTGTGTATGTGTGTGTACTTGTACAAAACAAAAATGCAGCATATATGAAAACACAAATATAAACACTGAAATCCATAATATTACAGTAAGACAAAGATAATAAATATGATATTTTATAATGTACGAATAAGTTTAAATGTATTACATGTGACTAAGAATCCACAGAAACATAAACATCTATATAGGGTATTGTCCTGACGCTTCCCCTTTAAGAAATCCGAATGTAGTGCGCCAACTGTAACACGCATATTTGAACAGTAACAGTCAAAGAGAGAAGAAGCTGAGTGATTAACGTTGTTTAACTCGTTAAAAGTTGACTGTTAGACACTAACAAGGAAGAAATACTGGTAATGCTTATCTGGTCTGCATTCTAAACAAACAATTTTGGGTGAACGATCTGTCGGTGAGTTGTTGAACTCGTTTGACTGTTTCTGGTGATTAGCATATAGGAGTCTGCCATCAAAAGCTATGAATCTGCATAACTGATATTAATAAAATATTGATATACTCTCTTTATAATGAATTTTCATTGTAGAGTACAAAATGCCTGTTCTGCCACCATTTTGAGCTGTTTTACAAACAATGTTAATGGTTTTGTATAGCGTTACTTAAATTATGGAGTGTCGTTATTTACACTAAGTGCAAATAGCTCACCTTGTTGCCAGAGGCTACTTACAAGTAAAAATAACTGCTGCCTTTTAATTATTTGTGGAGTAATATGATGTTCTTATGGCCTGTCCAGGTCAGGTTCGGGTTAAAAAGTTTGACACAGACAAAGATTCTTCCGTGAAATGTGTGTGTATATGGAGAAGACTTGCATAACAAGAGAATTAAGATGGTGACTGGCAAGCCAACCCCAATTATGAATTTCATCTCTTCATCAGCGAGTGGACCTGGTGTGTTGAGTGGGAACCAGTTTACTTTATACAGAGCATTAGGAGTGATTGCTTCATTTGAAATAGATTGGATACGATCTTCTTCCTACTTTCTGTTTTTCCTGAATTGGTTGTTTTTTTTTCCCTCTCTCTGTCTTTACATTACACACAAACCTAAGTTTATTTCAAACAAATTAAACTTTATTAAATTTATACTGTTTAATGTTTTAGTGTTCTGTGTTATGATGTGATTTTGCTTTGCCTTGAGAACAACAAAGCTATTCTTTTGGCTGTGAAGGAAAAAATGGTTAATAAGAGAAGATAAAATAAATTACCTTAATTACCTAAACTAATCATCCAGCCCAGGTGGAACTAAACTAATTTTGAAAAATCGGGAAAAAAAAGGGAAAGAGTGTGTTTTGTTTACCTTTTCTTATTTTATTTTTTTTGGCTAACCTTTTGTTGCACAATCACCTCCTATGTTGTTTACAATGTTACTGCAGGTTGTGCAACATACAATGAACAATGTCTATATCAGGGTGAGTTTAAGCAAACTGCAAGTACTATCTATTAGTAAAACAAATATGGTGGAAAATGCACCTTTAGAATTAAAAATAAATAAATAAATAAAAAGATTTCCCATATAGATATGACCAGTCGCCTAATTGGATCCCATTCAAATCCTATAGGAATGGTCCTACAGAATATTAATGTCTTGTCCTATAAGACTCTTCCTATCGGAATCCTATAGGAATGGTTCCAAAATATCATAGAAATTCTTATTAGAATCCTGTAAAAGTTTCCCATTGGAATCCTATAGGATTTTTGACAAGGGATATTAGAATATTGGGCACGCCATTTCATAAAAACACAGCTTTTAGATGTTCTCTTATGGCTGTTGAGGAGGTTGATGACAACTTTGCCACATCTATGTCTCTTGAATAGTAGTCGACAGAAGATATTTTTGTGCTTTTAGTTCAAACATGTCTGTAGCAGCTCTCTGCCATGGATAAGATGGGAAATACATAGGTTGTAGTGGTTCTACCGCCATAGTGGAAGCTTTTCTACATTCATCACATTGCTGCACCACTGTTCACAATTGTGAACTCAGGCCAGGCCACCACACAGACTGTCTTATGCTTTGGTGGCATTTCTCAAGTCCTTGGTGTGCCTGATTAATGTTTTTCAGAATTGAACTTTGGAGTGAGGCAGGGATGATCAACCTTGTAGAAGCAGTTAGTAAAGGATAGAAATCATGTCTCTTTCCAGCCAATAAGGTCTGAGTTTGTCATAAGCCTGTACTGTTCTTGGCCACCCGTGTTCGTGAAACCTCATTACTTGGCTGCATATAGCATCTTTCTTTAACCCTTAAAGATCTAGGACATTTTCAGGGCACCTGACACGCCTGCACTTTTCTTTGTTTTTTTCAGACCTATTCCAGCAGTCAGCATCATGTTCTATATATCACTGTAAACAGGAGAACTTGAAGTTTCAGTCTAGCTAATTTAAAGTCCCAATTTTTTTTTTGTCTTCTCTAAGAATAAATGAATTTCCACAATTTTAAGAAAATCACAAGCAACAATTTACTGAGTATTACTGTGTACTCAAACAGAAACTCATGAAGTTTGGATTTTTTTTTCTTTAGAAAGTTGTATTTGGGTGTTTTACACTTCAAAATAAAATTGTATCTAAATATAACATTCCCCAAGCAAGTTATAGCCATTTATTACAATATTGTTATAGGCGCTTTTCAGTGAAAAAGAGGTCTATTTAGTTTATTGGCAATATAGATGTGTTCAAAAATGTTTAGGAAATAAAGTAAATGGAAACAGTATTATGTAAAAACAAAACACAGTAAGAACAAAAAAAGGTGAGTTTTCTTTTAGAGAAATATGTTTTCAATCAGAGTATAAACAACAAACGCAAACAGTGCAGCAAGTAGTGAAAACAATTGCACAAATAGTCTTGTGCAACACATATACAAACAGTGCAAATGATTCACAAACTACACACAAAATGAGAGAAAAATATAGTGTGCAACAGAAAAAAAAAATAGTGCAAATAATCTTTATAAACTATATAAGAAGAATTACCATAATATAACAGCCAAATGGATCGATCGAGTGGTTGTATTCTGCGTTTTACCGGAACAGCGCATAGCCACGTGAAAACATAAATTCCAGTACGTTATCCGATATGTACCATTGCTTCATCCTTGTTTTTGTTTTGTTTTGTGTCAAAGTGCTTTGTTGTGTGTTTTTCTATGCTTTTTCAGAGCAGAGAGTGCTGTCATGTAAATGTGTTATTTTTTGTGTTTTTTTTTTTTTTTTTTTCATGCACGCACAATGTACTTTACTTTCACTTTGAGTTTTTTCAATTTCCAAAGAATGTTTATCGGTTGAATAGATGACAGTTTGAACCAATCTGCCCATACGGAAATGTAATATATGTGCTTATATGAAATACCCATTTGTTAAATACATGTTTTATATATTCCATATCCATATATGATTCCTATTAGAAAATGGAACAATTTCATATATTGACATATAAGTCTACCTCATACAAAAATATATGTTTATGTATGTATAATACATTTATTGCCATATATGGAATGCAAATAATTATTAATATATGTGAGATATATGTATTTTTTATTATGTGTTATATACAAATTAGACATATATGGTTTCATATATTTAATTTTTTAATATGTGATTTTTCATCTTTAAATAAAGGTTGTAGACACATGTAAGACATTCTACAAAGTTGCAATACATTGCACATTTCACACCTTAAGCCTTAAATGTTAAATGGTACAATAAGCTACACAAAGTAACATATTTGTTTAAACAGAATTTATTTAAATAGAAAAAAATTCTTATTGAGCTGCACAATCAAATAGAAAAAAAAAAAAAGAAACAGTTACATATATAACTGAACAGGCATACGAAACAGAACATAAACCAATTGTAGTGGTTCAGCTAAAGGTCCCCAGCAGGGGTGGCGAACATCGGCCCTGGAGAGCCGCAGCCCTGCAGAGTTTTGCTTTAACCCTAATCGAACACACCTGAACAAGCTAATCAAGGTCTGAAGGGTTACTAGAGAGCTACAAGAAGGTGAGTTTTTGTTAGGGTTGGAGCTGAACTCTGCAGGAGTTCACCACCCCTGGTCTACAGATTTGTATTCCCACAGCTTGGTTAGTTTTTGGTTTATTGCTATCCCCAGTAGGCCCCAGGTGAAATTTCTGGATCACTGCATCTGTAAAAAAAAAACAAAAAAAAAAAAAAAATTGGAAGTTAGTATATTGGATGGTTTTTAGAATATAATTTTTTGATTTACAAGGCCCAGAATTACGTTTCAACTTAAACGCATCATTAAAAATCAAACTTTATGAACCATATATGCATTTTAGGAAGTGCACAACATTTTTAAAGCAACTTTTTAACTTTGGTAGTGTTGGGTGGTACAGTAAACTAAACTTGATTTTAGTCAACATGATATTAAAATATATAATCTGCTTGAGTTTTGCAATCCAACATTGTACCAAAGTTTCATTTTGCTTTTAAGTTAGAATTGTGCCTATATTTTAAAGTGTTTAACTACTATAAGATGACAAATATATTGAGTATTAAACATAGTTGGTAAAGTTAAAGACTATTTAAAAAACTGCAGAATAATAATTGTTCATGTAATAATTATAAGTTGTAGGCTCTAGTTTTGTATTTATTCAAAGGTTCATGTAATGTAGATTAACATTCAAGTTCTCAGAAGCATGATGGTGGTGATGTTGAAGGCAAATGACCGTGCTGTTCGTTTAAGTTTATGTATAAATTTTATAAGTTTAGCGTTTAAGTTCTGGTGCTTTTATTTAGGCTTCAAAAGTGTTCATGAACTATAGTTGAACACAGAGCTTTTTTTGCGATAATCCAAAAGCCTATGGAAAAATCCTGTTGGCTTTTTTTCGAGGGAACCAGTGTGATGCTAACAGCCGATCCACCTACAAAGTGACGTCATAGTTCCACCACTTTTTATAAGGGCAGTTGATTTGTTTACATGTATATTGGTAATATTATATATTTTGGTCTCAATAAAATATGTAACCTTTTCTGTGTAGATGCTCCATCATTCACATCGCTACCATCCACATCTGCAGGTTCAGCCTCCATTTCTAGTTTCTGAGAATTTCTGGACTCATTACCTTTGACTCCTGCTGTGAAGCATCCCAGGACCACAGACTTTTCTGTGAGAGGAGGTCACGCAGGGGCTTCATTTTCTCAGCTTAGGTCTGGAATGAACTTCCCCAGTTGGTTCATTATTCCCAGAAAGCTGCGTACCTCAGACACATTAGTAGGTTCACGCATATTTTGAACCACAGCCAGTTTGTCTGGGTCTGGCTGTATCACAGCTAAAGACAGTCTGTTTCCTAGAAACATGATTTCTGTCTTTGCAAATTTTTTTTTGCCAGCACTTTGGAGCTCCCTTAATACTGCGTCTAGTCTGATCTCATGTTCCTCGGGAGATCTTCCCTATATGAGAATGTCATCCATGTAACATACAACTCCCTCTAGTCCCTCCAAAATCTGACGCCTTCTCATTTGGAACAATTCTGGAGCACTGGAGATCTCAAATGGAAGCCTTTTGAAATAATAATGCCCAAATGGTGTAATAAAAGTAGTCAACTGTTGGGACTCTTTGGCCAAATGGACCTGCCAAGATCCAGAATTGGCATCTATCTTTGTGAAGATTTTTGCCCTGCCTAACTGGCCTAGTGTGTAGTCCACTGCAGCCAAAATAATCTTCTCTCATCTAACATTATTGTTCAATTTTGTTAGATCAACACAAATTCTCACCGTGTTGTCAGGCTTGAGTACTGGAACCATCCCTGAACACCAGTCACTGGGTCCCTCAACCTTCTGAATGATGTCGAGCTTCTTCTTTCTAGATAACTTTTCCTTGACTTTATCCATTAAAGGTACTGGGATCCGTCTTGCTACATTTACTGAATATAGTGTTGCACTAGGTGTAGATGTTATCCAGTCTAGTGATAAGGTTAAGCCTTTCAATGGCATGTCTGCCCAAGAGTGGTGTGAAGAGATTTTTGGAAATGATGGCAGAAAATACCCCTTTCACATCCAGAACATGCCTCCCTGGTCCCATTAGTGTTTTCCGTGCTTTCCTTAGGCCATCGTTTTTATGTGCCGTTAGCAGTGTGAAGACTGATTCTGGTATCGCTGTGATGTCTGCCCTAGTGTCCATTTTCACTTTTACTGGCTGCTCCAAGATCTGAACAGTTGTGCACCAGCCTTGAGTATTTGAATCTATGGCTCCGAGGTGGCTTGCCCCTCTTCTGAATCACAGTCCTCTTTAACCTCCTGCAGCACAGTCTTTGAATGGCATTGACTCATATAGTGGCCTGCTCTGTTGTACTGGTGACACAGAGCATCACTGGCTGGGCAGAGATCCTTTACATGGTATGGTGCTTCTCCCATACAGTAAATCAGTGTGTTAACTTGGTGCAAATCAGATGCTTGTGCCAGGTTGCTTGTAACTCTGAACCTTTCAAATTGTCTGAGCCATCTTTCAAAGTAATTTGGCTTTGTTAAATCAAATGGTTCAGGAGGTTGGAATTGATATGACGAAACGGGTGTTGGTGATTCATCCATTTGCTTTGTGTTTTAACCTTTTTTCCCCCTCTGTTTTTCTTTTCCAAAACTTTTTAAACTTTGGCATTTTAACCAGTCTCCGAATTAATAATATGCTTCTGTGAGTGCCTCACTGCCTACTGCAAGCACCCCAGTCGCTGGGCAACCGCGCTCCTCCCCCGCTTGTTACTTATGACGCCGTGGGTAAGGACATGGTGATCCGCTTGCTGAATTTGCTTTTTCCTGTTGTAAACAGCATAAACTTCAGCCTTACTTTGATGTTTTCTTTTCCCGCAGTGATTATGAAGTTATTCGGCAGCTTATGAGTCGTTGGAGACAGTTCTAGCCACTTCTGACATCATGTTGTGTTGCTGTGTATACAGAGACACCGATCACCCGCCTAGCAGGTAAGCAATTTAACTTTATTGGGAACTCCCCTTCACCTAGGGGCGTGGCTCACTTAATAGTTATATCGCCAATCAGATATCACAACAGAGATCACACTTGTCCCTGGTGAAAAAACCAGCATATGCTGGTAGGTATGTTTTGATGCTGGAATGGTTTAAGCTGGTCCTTTGCTGGTTTATGCTGGTCCTTAGCTGGTTTATACTGGTCCTTTGCTGGTTCATGCTGGTCCTTGACCAGCAACATGACCAGCATAAACCAGCAAAGGACCATCTTAAACCAGCATCAAAACCTACCTAACCAGCATTCCAGCATCAAAACATACCTACCAGCATATGCTGTTTTTTTTTACCAGGGACAAGTGTGATCTCTGTTGTGATATCTGATTGGCGAGATAACTATTAAGTATATATATATATATTATATATATATATATATATATATATATATATATATATATATATGCTGTTTTTTTTCACCAGGGGTGTTTGGGAATATTCATGCATAATTTAATTCCATAATCCCATAATATCAGATAATAAAAATCAAGCATTTTAGAAGAGAACACAACCTCACAGTTGTCTGAACCAGTGAGCATTAAGCTGTGTCATCATCATGTAATTTCCCAACATGCTTGTGGTTAGTTCAACTCTTGCTATTGCAAGAGTTTTTTTGATACACATTGCCATGATATCAGAGCAAGGCAGACTGCCCTCTAACCAGCACTTCTAACCAGCATGCATGTCCCGGTTCTGTGCAGATTTCCTCTTATGAAATGTAAGATGATGTAAGTAGGTCTTGCTTTAATTGGGCAGGTATATTAATTGTGCTAATATATATATATATATGTGTGTGTGTGTGTGTGTGTGTGTGTGCTAATAAATATATATATTTTAATGCATAGATTAGTCGAGAGTCCTATATGAATTTAGCTGCCAGGGTCTTGTCAAAACAAGTTTGAAATTCTTTTTTTCTTTAAAAAAAGTATAGTAATAGATATGTCCTGTAAATGCATGCTTAAAAATAAGCCTGGTTTTGTTTTGAATGACATCGCACTGATGCTTCCAGGCAGAGAGAAAATTACCTTACTAAAACACAATGCTGAGACTGACTACAATGGCAAGTGCAGACATTATGCACATGACGTCTTCAGGACAGGCATAAGAAAACAATGAATATAAAGTAATCATTCAGGGCAGCTACATTTTTTTTTTTCCATAAGGTATTTCATGCTATAAAGTTCACAGTAATTATTTGTAAATTATGATACACACTGATTAAGGAGTTTATTTAAAAAAAAATGTAAAAAAAAAAAACAACAACATTGAAATATGAAACATTTTAATCTTTTTTTTTTTTTCGTCTTTTTAATTAACAGATGCTGCAGTTGTTATTTATTTATTTATTTATTTAGTCATAAAAGTGTCAAAAACATATACAATTGTCCTTTTTATTTTAGGTTAATACAGTCTGCAGTAATAGAGTTAGAAAGAAAGATAAGCAAGTAAAGATAGAGATCATTGTTTTTTTGGCATGAAGTGTTACCTTAGTAAACAGAAGCACTAAACTTCCCCAAGTGTGCACTAAAGAGCAAGATGTGTGTTTGTTATAATTTCAAACAAAATGCAAATGGAATTAAACAAATGAGGTTTAGGCAAATTAGGTGGCAATCTGATATTAGCTGAACCTATGATATAGGACATCATGATACGAAACACTGAGTTGAAGAATCACTCTTAGGCTGTGGCTTTCATCACACTAGCTCTCTAGAGAATATCTGTAATTAGCATCATTTGCTGAATAGTTCAGGTTAATTAGAATATTTAATTGAATAGCTTAGATGACTATATTATAATCAAATTAGCCTCAGCACATGGCTGGGGTGTTTGCGGCAGACTGCCGGGCTCCTCCATGCAGACACATCATGGAAAACTTTCCCAACACAACACTCTTCTATATTTAATGGTCCATTTGAACTGTGCTATCAACATTTGATTATTCTTCATTGAAGAAAAAAAAAAAAAAATTACCAGCATAGCAGTGACAATAATTGGGGAAGTGCCCATAAAGGACAGGGCTCAAATTCCCATATGGCAGCTGAAAAGATTAGCTTGTGCAGCATCAAGCTGGAGAAAGAGAAGAAGATGAGACCCCCGAGAGAATGCATAGATCTAATTATGTTACTTACTCACCATTTTAAAAGCACTAGCAAAGAATGTGTGATTGTGTGTCAGTGTTAATATGTTCAGTTATGCAGACATGTATGTGTATGACAAAAAGCAAGTGACAGAAGCAGCTGGACATTTGTACGTTTGTCAGTTAGTAGCAAACAAGTAAAAAACAATATATATTGCATAAATATTGCAGTTCACTCAGCAGTAAACAGATGGTACATAAATTAATTATGTTGCTCTCATATACCTTCCTGGTATGTAATAAATAATACTAATACTACTACTACTAATAATAATAATAACAATAATAATAATAATGATTTTAAAAAAGCCAATTTGTACTTGTATGTCAATCCATATAGAACCTATAGAGAGCCATGTGTTACAAAGAACAGGAACTTTAGTTTATTTGTTTCATTTCTTTCAGTTAATGTTGCACAATGAATGTAATAAAATGAGAGTGAACTGCTTTGCCTACACAACTGTATTTATATGTTATTATCAGTGTGTGCTATACACTGATCTCAACAAAGTCTAATCTAATAAGTATACTCAAAAAGAATGGTACACATCACAAACTATCAGCTACCAACTATGTGCTTTTCTGGTTGGAAGATGCTTGCATATAACAAACCAAGCAGTGTTTTAGAATATGTCTAAAAAAAAATAAAACAGGAAATGGAACAGCAGATTTCACTGTTTGAGTGCTGCAGTCCCGTGAGTGTGGGAGACGTTTGGGACATTGCAGGCCATGCGAAAATCGCTCAGCTCTGTCTTTGATAGAGTATGTCAGTCCAATCAGCCTGGGCGGCTGAGCCTGATTGGTTCTGCCAGCACTGAGGGTACTCTAAGGAAGGCTTGATATTACTTTACAACCATCTGACAGCCATAGCAGGTCCAGGCCCAAATGCCCTGATTCACAAGGAAAGCTCCAAAACACAAGCACACACATTTTTGTCATAGCCAGATATGTTAGTATTGTGAAACTGGAATACTCTTTGTAGAAACTTCTACAGTATGATTAGGTGTTCTTAGTTTTCACTGCATGTAAGTAAAACTTAAATGCACAAATGTTTACAGATAAAACTACACTTTAGTTTAGAAAGCATAAATTAAAACAGTCCCACTATCACATATTAGTAACAGTAAAACAGAAGAACAAACGACGTGTAATTATACATAGTGACAAGAAAAAAACACAGTCTGCCAAATAATACACAATATATTTGTGTACTTTGGAGCATTGTTATGTTGCATTACCACTCACCTTCGCATTACCAAAGTGACTTTCCTGTAAAATATTGAAACACTTTTCAGTTCACTGTTTCTTCAATTGGTTCAGTACCCAAGGCAGCATTTAAGCACTAAACCATGATACTCCTTTCATCATGCTTCACAGATGGGAAGAGGTTTTAATGGGAGTGTGTGGAGGAGGGGGCTTGGTCAGGTTCTGACAGTGGGACAGTGGGACAGTGGGACAACAGGACGGTAAGGGGGTGTAACAATTTGATAATTTCTAATAACTGTTATCAGTGCAGTAAGGAGGGAGAGCTCTGATGGATGCCAATTACAGGGAAAGTAGCATTTTTAGAAACAGTATTTGATGATGAATTCATAAACACTCAGGTCTTTAGCAATACTTGTGTAGCCTTTTCCAGCTTTTTGCATTTCTATAATGCATATTTCTGGTCTTGTGAATGCTTATGGGATCAAGACATTTTTTTTTTTTAAATAACAGAATAACAGATTAACAGAATAATCAGGATTTGTGTGCTTTTATTTAAAAGGCTGGGCACCTGTGTGACCCGAACTTCAACCTCATCTCCTTAACAGACTGAATAGCTTTTGGAGAAATAGTTTTTTCCCGGCTGCCCTGTCAATGATTACTCTATGTCTTGAAAAAGTTGAAAAAGTGTATATATATGTATATTCACTTTTTCAAGTGTATATATGTATAGACCCCCTCCTCCCCTCCTCTTTTTTTTTTTTTTTTTTTTTTTTTTTTTAAAACATATTTATTTACCTCTCCAAATCATACTGTCATTTCCATACATATAAAATGTGTTCTCTGCTTTAGCCATTCTTCTATGGCCTCTGTTCTCCTGTGGCCTTTCTATTGACAGGCCCCTACGGTAAAATTTATGTCACATATTTAATATGGACATGGGGATGATTATCAAATCCATAGATGCCAGGAAAGGCTGATCAGCTGTAAATAATGGATGAGGGGAGGATGTGACTCAATTTGTGAGCAGCACAGAAGGAAAGAGAGTGCATTGACTCCCCCACTCTGGAATGGCATTATTCTGGTCGATCTTTTCTCCTCCAGCCTGACATCACTCAGGGTAATCATCCTTCAATAAAAAAGCTGCCCATAATAAGCGAACAACCTGGGTCAATAGAAGAATACGGAGAGGGATGACCTCTTGTGTGTGACAGTGTATAAATGGGTTTCTTCATCAGAGGAGATAGGCCCCCCTGCACTTTAACATGAACCAGAGCCATGCAGCACTTATCATCACTATTGCCTGGTTTTGTCACTGCTGTGTTAGCTGCATTAATGAATCAATGTTCTAATGAGGCAGATTCTCTTCCAGTGGCTCATGCAAATACAATGTCATGATGTACCTAAACATATTATGCAGAAAGGAAGATGTAAATTATTCTAATTAAGTGGTTGTTTATTCTTTTATTCAAAGTAATTACTAGTTTGTGGAATTACTAGTTTTTGTTCCTGCGTTCCTCTGTATTAGTATTGTTCCGAAACCGGTGCGAGTAGAATATATATATATATATATATATATATATATATATATATATATATATATATATATATATATATTGTGACGAGTCGGCTGCGCCCCCCAATTATCAGCTTCACCCCGTCGGTAATCGCGGCCCTTCACCAGGCTCCCGACGGGAGTGGGCGTGTGGGAGGAGGAGGGGCGCTGAAACATCCAGGTCTGGCGGCGCACCTGATGTGAATGAAGCCTCATCACCGCCGCTGTTAAAATGCCGAGTGCGCCTCTCCTCAGGAGACCGGTCTCTTCCCCGTGCATGCACGCTGGTGTCCTCGTGGGTCCAGGAAGGGTGCGTAGAGGGACGAGCGCCGCCGATAGGATGGACGAGCTGCCGGACCCGCGGTCCGGACGTGAGCCGCATGGAAATGGCTGCGGGCCAGGATGCCGGGCCTTCTCACCCGCCTGAGGAAGTGCCGCCGCTAAGGAATGGATGAAGCCGCTAAAGGAAGCCGCTACCCGCCATATTGCCGCGGACCCCGGTGGGGAGCAAGTGCGGCCGCCGGACTCCGCCCCTTACCTGGACCCTTCCCTTCTGAACACTGCCCCTCCTTCACGGATTCCCTTCACGTCGAGGACACCAGATCCCCCATTTGTTTTGGACACTTTTCCCCCCTTTTTGGACACTTTCTGTTTATTGTTTAATAAAAGCCTCTCCGAGGCCTGACGTCACGCCCACTATGTCTGTCGCTTTGCTCCGCACCCGTGACAATATATATACATTTGCCTATAATAATAATAATAATAATAATAATAATAGCTTTTTTTTTTGTTTACTTTACATTTTCTTAAGACATTAAAGTATTTTTTTAAAGATATTCAAAAATGTTTGATACATTGTTTAAATGCTACTGGTATCATTTTGAGAAAGAGAGAGAGAAAAAAAAAAGTCACGTAGGCTCACATCGCATTTTATTTGTACATTTAGAAATAATGTAGGCTAAAATGCTGGAGAAGCAAAATGTTTACAAACATTATAAACACAGTTATTAGTTTCCTTCTCTCCACAACAAATCCTCTGGAGTTAAGGCTAAACTTTTAGGCTATCAAAATGTCAATCCAAAAACAAATAAATTGTCAATCCAAAAACAAATGCCTATCTCTAATTCGGCACGCATCCAAATGTTTCCATATTCATGACGTATCTTTATGGTAAAATATTATGTATTATGTAATAGGCTTTGTACTTCACTCGTATCGGCGTAAAACATCATCCTTCACATCAGCTTTATCAGTGGTGTAGTGGTGCCTGGAGAAGTGGGTATATGCTTCATTTATCCCCCCCGAAATAAATTATTCACTGGTTTAAGAAATTTCTGATCGTAAAAAAAGCTGCTTCTTTTCATTTTTAAGGTATTATTTTTATTATAATGTACTGATTCAAATTAGTAATCAATAATAATTATTATTTTACCACTCTGCGCACCTCGCCTGACATGCTCTCAGTATTAGGCCAGCTACTTGGAAAATAGTGAGCTAAGCTAACAGTTACTCTTCATTAAATGAAGCTTCACTACACTAAAGCCACAGCCCTGAGAAATGTAGCAAGCTAAGCTACAGCAACATGGAAAAATAAGTTTACTACATCTAAGCTATTTTTTTTTTAAATATAATTTTAATATTGAACCAAGTCAAGATACCAAGTCAATGCTCTCTCAGTGATCATTAAAATTGTCAGTCAGGCAGTAGACAAGCATAATATTTCAGTTTATTGGTTTATTCAACAACTCTTCCAAACTAATTTGGCAACAAAAATCAGTACAGGGCTGAATTTACCTCATATTTGTCACACCCTTGTGGACTGTTTTTGTGGTTTCCCCTTGTGTATGCCCTTATTTGGTCTTTCCTGTTCCGTTTTCAATTATTACATCGTTGTTTAACCATTCACACCTGTCCTCGTCTGATTAGCTTGTGTATTTAAGTTTGGTTGAGTTCCCCGTTTGGTTGTCGGTTTGTCATTCTACGTCTTTGTAAGTTGTGTTGCGTGTGGATTCCCCGCTGTTCCTGTTCGTTCCTGTTCCTATTGTGGATTATTTAATAAATGTGCATGTTCCTGATCTCCTTGTCCCTACTCCTCAATCCCCGCACACGACGCCTGTGACAGAATAACCAACCACAAACAAGATGTTCTGGGCTGAGGAGTTCCTGATGAACATTCAGCAGGCGGAGAGGCTGTTGGAGCAATATGTGGAGGAATTCCTGAACGTTGTACATCTGGTGAGTTGGAGCGATGCGATGATCGACGCGTGTTTTCAGATGGGGCTAAATGATGACAAATTGTTCTGTTC
>NW_026128528.1:57896-106442 GCF_022985175.1 Labeo rohita
TTTAATTACGATCAGATTTTTCTAGATCCTGCATTAAATTTATGTTTTGACCTCACTATTCGAGGAACAGACACAGTCTTTATAGATTGAACAGTGCAAGTACTATCATTTAAGCATTCAGAACAAAAGCCATCATAGCAATCATTTGAAAATGTACTTACTAGTCAAATGGAGCGTAGCATCCTGGAGATGTTGTCCGACAGCAGTTCCGCTCCGACTCTGCTGGGGTGCAGGCCGTCAGCACGGAAAAGCCTAGGACGTTCCCAGAAAAGATTCCAATTATTAACAAAGAGCAGTTGCTGTTCTTTACACCATGTCAATAACCATTCATTTAGAGCAAGAAGTCTACTGAACCTTTCGTGCCCACGTCGATACGTGGGAAGCGGTCCTGACACGATGATCCTCGTCGCGGGCGACGTGCTGCGAACCGTCTCGATCAGGCTGCCGAAGTCCCTCTTCAGAACCTCCGTCTGCCGCAGCTTGATGTCGTTCACCCCCGCGTGCAGGACGATCGCGCCGACGCTCTCGCCATTCTTCAGGATTGCGGGTATCTGCGCAGAAACATTGAGAACGCGAGCACCAGGAAAACAGTGGGTGTGGACTTTACCTTTAGCTAAAGTAGCACGTACGTACCGGACAATGGAGTCTCCGACGATCACAGCATCGCGTTCCGTCTCGCGGAGGGGAGCGGTTCCGGGTGGAGATCTCGAAGACCGGAGGCGGCGGAGGGGGCGAGGTCCTCGGCCGGGGCCTGGCTCGCGTCTTCCGCTGCTGCTGCACCCAGGGTCCGTGGTGTCCCGGCGCCGGAGTGAAGGACATCTGGGAAGATCGCGTCCAGGGTGCACAGGACCTGTGCAGAGAAGCACACAGAGTAGAGGTGGTCAGAGTGTTAGTATCGCGCTATATACTTACCCGGGAGGATTCCAGAGCGGCTCTCTGCTCTCTCAGCTCGGTCTGCCTCACCAACAGCTCCTGGATCTGCTTCTCCACGGCCTCCAGCCGTGTGCAGCTCGAACGTGTCCTCACCTGCACTCAAAGGTGGACACAAATTCGCCATTAAAGCAAGTAACAGTAAGTAAACAATGGTAATGTGTGTAAATAGTGTGTAAACAATGCAAGCAGGATTAGCGGCAACCACGCTGGTGCTGCTAACGGGCTATAAGCTAGCAACTCGGGAAATCAAAAGAAAACTAGTTATAACAAAGTAATCCGGATGTTTTAGTTGTAAAATACAACAGGGGGTATATTCACACGTTATAAGAAACGAAAATGATGGTGTATAAATTTGATTTTAAATTGAAAAACAGACAATAAGAAATCAACTTGACGGAGCTCAAACTCTAAGCATGCGACCGCAACAAACGGGAAGTGACGTCAGTCTTTTATACAGTGCTGCTTGAAAGTTTGTGAACCCTTTAGAATTAACTATAACTCAAAACATGATCAGATTTTCACACAAGTCCTTAAAGTTGACAAAGAGAGTCCAATCAAACAAACAAGACAAAATATATACTTATATATATATATATATATATATACTCATTTAGTTATTGAGAAAAAATGATCCAGTGTTAAATATTTGCGAGGTGCAAAAGTATGTGAATCTTTGCTTTCAGTATCTGTTGTGACTCCTTTTTGAAGCAATAACTGCAGGTAACGTTTTTTGTAACTGCTGATCAGTCCTGCACAACAACTTGCAGAAATTTTATCCCATTCTTTAGTACAGAAACACTTGAACCCTGTAATGTTGGTGGGTTTCCTCCTAAGAACTGCTTGCTTCAGGTCCTTCCACAACATTTTAATTGGATTAAGGTCCGGACTTTGACTCGGCCGTTCCAAAACATTACCTTTGTTCTTGTTTAACAATTTTTTGGTAGAATGACTTGTACGCTTGGGGTCGTTGTCTTGCTGCAAGACCCATTTTCTCTTTAGATTTTAGTTCATGGACAGATGTACTGATATTTTTCTTCATAATTTGCTGGTATAATTCAGAATTTATTGTTCCAAAAATGATGGCAAGTCGTCCTGGCCCAGATGTAACAAAACAGACCCAAACCATGACACTACTACCACCATGTTTCACAGATGGAATAAGTTTCTTCTCATGCTAGAAAACAGTGTTTGTTTGTTTGTGTTTTTCACCAAACATAACACTTTTTATTTAAACCAAAAACTATATTTTGGTTGCATCCATCCACAAAACATTTCTCCAATAGCCTTCTGACTTGTCCACATAATCTTTATCAAACTGCAGACAGGCAGCAGTGTTTTTTGGAGAGTTGTGGCTTTCTCCTTGCAACCCTGCCATGCACACCATGGTTGTTCATTGTTCTCCTGATGATGGACTCATTAACTTCAACATTAACCAATGTTAGAAAGGCCTTTAGTTGCTTAGAAGTTATCCTGGGGTTCTTTGCAACCTCAGAAAATACATCTTGCTTTATAGTGATCTTTGCTGGTCGACCACTTCTGGGGAGGGTAACTGTGGAATAGAATTTCCTCCATTTGTACACTGTCTGACTGTGGATTTGTGTAGTCCAAACTCTTTAGAGATGGTTTTGTAACCTTTTCCAGCCTGATGAGCATCAGCAACTCTTTTTCTGAGGTCCTCAGGGATCTATTTTTTTTTTGTTTGTGCCATCATTCACTTTCACACAATGATCAGACTTTAATAGATCCCTGTTCTTTAAATGAAACAGGGCATAAACTGACACCTAATTGTCATCCTATTGACTAAAAACACTTCTGAACAGATAGACTCTAATTTCACTTTCAAATTAACTGCTAATCCTAGAGATTCACATACTTTTGCAACTCACAAATATTTAACGCTGGATAATTTTTCATAATAAATAAATGACAAAGTATATATTTTCATCTCATTTGTTTGATTGGGTTCTCTTTGTCAATTTTCAAAACTTGTGTGAAAATCTGATTAACCTTTTGGTCATATTTATGCAGAATTATAGAAAATTCTAAAGGGTTCACAAACTTTCAAGCAGCACTGTAGATGTATACGCCTACAGATAACTTAGCCTACATTTAGTTGCATCGTTGCATGTGTCATTATATTATTAACATTTCACCAAAATCCAGTTCAAATACGAAGCTTTTGACTAGCTAATGTTTTTTGGGTTTTTTTTTCCCATCATTAATGCCACATCAAAGGCAGCTGCTACTAGTACGGGCATCGCATTTACATTTTTATGAACTTGCAGGTTATACAGTTTTCTGTCGCTATGTGGGCGCTCAGTTTTTTTCTGTTATTTGGCCAAAGTATCATATCATAAAAGATGTAGCGCTTTGCATAAGCTGTTTTACTGTGACTTGACAACAAATGCTAGACTAAGACTAAGACTCTTCTCCGCTCCTCAAAAAAGAAAAAAAAAGAAAAAAAAAAAAAAAAAAAACACCAGCCTTTATAAATATAGTGTTTTTTTGGTTTGTTTTGTGTTTTTGAGTAACGAAAGTGCTGTACCTATTCAATCGACAGTTCTTTACCTTCAGACTGCAAACAAGTTGAGATGCTCCAAAATGCGTGCCACACTTTATTTACGAGAGAGGCGGGGGCGGGAGGAATAATGAGGTTTGACTGACAGTTTGAGGAGCCAATGGAGTTAAAAAGTATAGTGGCAGTGGCGTCAGTTTTTCTGATCCAGGATCAGTGATCCTTAGCAGTTATATGTTCGATTTGAGCTTGAGCTTCAGAATGCTTTTTATAATGTAGCTTTTGTTGACGCTACCACACTACTTGATCAAAAAAAGAGCTTCACTACTGAAAAGCTATTTGATTAAGAAAACAGCAAAATGTAGTTAAGCTAGTAGCGTCACTACTTGTAGCGATGCTACTGCCCATCACTGCATGCTCTCGCATATGAACAGGCAGCATCTGGGGTGGAAATACATATTTTAAACATATTTTATAGGAAGCCAGCGCTACGGTCCTGACTGCATCACTGTCTTTACTGTGTGTTATTAAGGGATATTTGCATTTATTCACATGCGATTGAAATAGTTATTCATGTGGTGGACTGTCATGATTTTGGCTAATGCAGGACACTACTAAATGATGCACATCAGAGGGGATTTAGAAGTGGGTATACACAAAGCCGAATGATAAAGAAGTGGGTATACGCAGTATACCTGCATGTACCCTGCACCACTGGGCTGTATCAGCACAGCAAGGCAGTGGTCACGCTGAACTCAACAGACTGTACAATGGAGCAGTGTAACTTTTTTTTTTCTTTAACTGTATTTTATTTTGATAATGAACAGGCTGCAATGTCGCAAAAATATTTTCTCTGTGTGTGCGTGAGGCACTGGTGCGATGCTCATACCAACGCTGGTAGGTCATAGCAAGACATCATTCAAAACTGTAAGCTTTTGTAAAATAAAGAAAACTAGCCTACTTTCTGCTGTCTCGTTTTCATTTCTGTTAAGTTTTAATCGCATCACAATAAACCGGAATTCTTTTGTTACGTTTTGTTAATCTGTCAATGATTTAATGATTTAACGATAACACTATTAACCACTTAATGGCCATTTAAAATTTTGTATTCTGTTCGGAACTATAAAATTGGATTTCGTTTCTGGTTCTGGTTCTGGTTTTCGTTTTCGTTCCTTGAACCGGTTCAGAGCCCTGGTTTGTGGCTAACATAACCACATATTATTCAATAAACAATAATTAAACTAAAGAATCATCAGCAAAACTTATCAGGGGCATGAAGTCCATATAAGCTATGAATTCTCTGCATATTCAAACCATTTGTGGGAATGAGTTTGGACTGGCTAATTAATGATGTAACATACAGTTTACAGAATAAAATGTTGGAAATATGCATGTAACTGCCCTTCATTTATTGTCAAAAATGTGACTGTCATGGTACTGTGTTGATGAACATGCACAATGCACAACACAAAGATGAAGGTTAACCCTCTGGGGTCGAAAAATGTGCCGGCGCGGTTTGTAGCAGTTTTTCTGATAACGCCTAAAAGAATTTCAATCACCCCGTCATTTTTTATCATACAGATAAGAGCAATACATCAATCGAATCTGTAAAGGGTCTACTTTTATTTGCATACACTCATAATAACAACAACACTCTGTGGTTTTGTGAAGTAAAGAAAACAAACAGGGTGTGCAGTCTGCCGTGTTGGTTTCTGTGATCGTCATTGAGAAATTTGTCACTTAAATTAACTGAAACTCAGCGAATACTTGACACAGAGACATGAAAGATATATCTATAGACTGCTTGACATGTCTACTTTTAAATTAAGTAAGTCTTATCGAAAAAACAAATATACTGTCTTAAAATAATCTGTATGAAACCAACACCATATCTAATCTTTCTCGTCAGACCTAATTATTTTTAATTTGATCATGCCCACAAGCTGCTTTCACTTTTGATATTATAATCATCCACGTAAAGCACACGTGGCGTACCGCCCACATCAACGTAAACAAAGCAGCGAGACTTGGCTTCATCGTTTATCTTGGCTACTTCCATCTTGTTTCTGGAAGAAGACGTGCTGTGAGAAGTAAGAATTATATTTCCCTCGGAGGAAGAACACGATGCAACGCATGGCAAGATCCACAGATGGAGTAAGTCTTTCTTTAATTAGCCTACTTACATTTAGGTGTTGTGTTACTGTGACATAACTTATACACATTATAGTAGTTAGTCTTTTTCCAAACTATAATTCCTGACCACATGTATAATCAGGTGAAACGTTATGAAGAATGTTTCATTTCATTGCATTAAAATGTATCACGACACCAGGATGTTTTTAACGTTCTATAAAATAAAAATGATGCGATATAAAAGTAATAGTGTTTACACTAACACTGATTGATAGTCTGAGAATGTTTAGACAAAACTACTGTCATATACTCTGTTCACGAATGTTTACGATATGCTTAACAATAATAAATTAGTTTCCGATACATAAAATGTTTTTGTATTGTATAACACATACAAAGCATCTTATTTATTTATTTATTTATTTTTTTTTTTGTATAACAATAGGATATGAACGTAATATGAGTTTATTATTAATACTCTGTTCGTGAATAGATGTTTAACGTGCTAAAACAATAATAATCAGTTTCTCAGATATAAATTGTCCATTTTTTACGATAGTACAAAGTATGCGTGAGTCTATGACTACAAAATCATAATATATGTATATATTACTTCTGATATTAACATGCATGTTTTTTTTAGTGATTTGATACCTGCACCACAGATGAATGCTACATGAATACCACATGAAGAGTGCCGTACCAACATCATATGTTCAACTACACTGATATTCTATTGTAAAACAAGTTCATGGACTACTGAGTTTTGTTTCTTGAATCCATGGAAAGAAGCAGCAATCACTTAAATATCTGGTGTGTTTTATTTGTTTCACTTGTTGAACAGAATTCAGAAAACAGTTTTCAGGAATGACGTCTCTGTACATTTAACATCAGTGTGGTCAATAATGTGCCTTCAGCCTTCATTATTAATTTGAAGCATGTTTTGATTATGCTGTGTTGTAAATAAAATACAAATAATCTAAAACTCCATTCTTTGAATCTTCTCACATTGTTTCTACCTGACAGTCACAGTCTCATTGATGGGCCATTAGGGGAGGGCCTTTTGTCTCTCAGGTGTGAATCACTAAATATTCGTGGCCATTGTCACACCCTCATATATTCCCTTTTGATCACAAAACACGTCTTAGAAAATTTAAATATATTGTTTTCTGTAAACGAGTGAATGAATGGGCGTCGGAACCATTGAATGTGGGTGGGACAGGACCCACCCACTTTTGAAAACCAATGATATCAGACCCACCCACTTTTACCATCTCTAATTCAGCGAATATGTCTGTGCACTTTTTAGAGCACCATCAGTCAAATCCATTCCACATGACGAATGCGCTAATAGATTAAGCTCTATGCTCACGTGTATGAACAGGCAGCATCTGGGGTGGAGGAGTGGACGGAGCGGGAGCGGGAGCAGGAGCGGGCGCATCAGGCACAATCATCAAACATATTTCAAAGAAAACGGGGGCCACGGTCCTGATCGCATCACTCTCTTTACTGAGTGTGTTTAGGGAATATTTGCATTTATTCACACGCGATTTCATTAGGTACTGGTGGACTGTTATGATTTTGGCTAATACAGGATACTACTGTATGATGCACATCAGAGGGTATTTAGGAGTGAGTATTTCGCAAAGCTGACTGATAAAGAAGTACTTGCCGTATACTTGGGTATACCCTGCACTACCACTGCATGTTAATTAAACTCCATTTTGTGAATTCACTAGTTACTCGCGCCTGCTGCACTCCCAAAACACAGCAAAGTAAACAAAGCATCTGAGCGTATCTGCTGCTCAGATACACCTAACCCTACCGGATACTTCATTCAAACATTTCGATTATTTCCTTCATGTTTTTTTATTGAAAACAAATGACTTTCTAATGTAAAATGAGATGTGAAAAGAAGAACGATTTCGGCAATAGGCAGACGTGAACTTACGCCACATGTACAAACTGCAGTCTTTTGTAGTGTTGTCACGTTAGTAATATACATAACCCCTGCCAGCAAGGCGGCCTATTCCGTTAATTAAAAGGCACCAGACTACAGAAAATGGCAGAAAATGGGGGGGAGGACCCACCCACATTTATTTTGCTTCTGACACCCATGAGTGAATGAGATGATTTTCACATCGTCTTGTAGAAAAAACTCTAGCCTACCACATCCAGTTCTCAAAAGTCTTGTGAACAAATGTTCTGAATGTGTTTAATGTTCTTATTTCAGTGACTTAAAAATTGTAGTTTTTCACTTACTGCGCATAAACGTTGTTTTCTCAAAAACACAAACATGTACATTAATGTTGCTTGCATATTATTGTAGCCCAGTTTGTGCTGATTACAGTGAAATCAGACTTCAGCCATTAATATGTTTTTAAGATACTGAAAAAAGCACAAATGTCAGGGCATGTTAAAACTTCTCCAGGGTGCCAAAACACCCTCAGACCCCAGAGGGTTAACAGTTGTTAATAGATCCACACATAGGTAATCCACACAAAGGAAGGCCGGTGACACACGCAACATTGACTTTAAAGACCTGACAAACTGAAACTGAACAGACAGGAACTTAAATACACAAGCAAATGAGGATAATTAACTAGACATACCTGAACCTAATGATGACGATTTCAAAACAAAAACTAGACCACAAATGAACTAGCAGGAACAGTGAAAACACAAAGTCAACATCGCACCGCAGAAAAGGAAGGGACAGGAGACAGCTGAGGGATAGTGAAAAGGGATGGCAAAGGGCTGGCACAAACAGAGAAGCAGGAGGAGGACGACAACTAGACAGAGGGGAACCAGGGAGGAGCCCGGAGCAGGAGGAGACGGGAGACACATGCCAGAAAGACGGCCCACGGTGAAGCCAATGTAGGGAGGAGCCATGGTGGAAACACAATGGTGGAGACAGAGAGCTGCAGAGCCAGGGTGATGCAGAAGATCTGGAGGGTCAAGACAGAGCAGATGGCTCAGGTGACCGAGGTGCAGGTGGGGATCAGGAAGGCCACTGTAGAGCCAGAGCGACAGAGGACCAAGGTGGAGCTGGAGGGAGGGAGGAGCCCAAAAGAGCCAGAGGGATGAGGCGAAGCCGGAGAAGCTGGTGGACTGAAGGGCTACAGTGGACACAAGGGAGCTGTGAGCCATGGTGGAGCAGATGGGTCGGCGGGTCAAGGCGGAGTCTGGGTCTCAGAGGTTGGAGGCAGAGACCAGGGATCCTCCGACCTCAATGGAGCTAGAGACTGACAGACCCACAGCAACTCCAATCCACAGATGGAAGGCTGAGGATAAGCTGAGAGACTGGCAGGATGCAGCAGGAGAGGATGGCAGAAGGCTCATGACAGGAGGTGGGAGAGGGAGTCTTGTGTCTGGGTATTCAAACATCCCCGACCTATTTCAAATCTTATGAGGTGGGCCATCTGACTTCAGGGACTTGACTTCACTGTGCTGTACAGGAAAGGTCAGTATAATGTTGTTCCAGACTCGCTATCTCATGCTCTATCTGAAGAGGAAATCCAGTTGCAATATGTCGTGCACAGGAAGTGGGTAAGGAGTTACCTGTGGATTGGGAAGAATTAGGAAAATCCCAGAAAGATGACCAAGCTCTGCAAGATCTATGGGACAAAAGGCAAAACATCCCCCACAAGATCCAGATCATAATCACTATGTTGTGTAGAATCAGTTTCTGTTTCGATGCATTCCTGACCCTTTGAAAGTGGTTATTCCCATGAATCTTCACCAGAATTTCCTCGAATTGACCCATGATAACCCATTAGGTGTACATTTAGGACGTATGAAGGCGTTACAACAGTTACTCAATGTGGTATATACTTGCCGGAAATACGACGGGATGTCTGGAATTATTGTAGGCAATGTCAGGTTTGCCAACAGTATAAGCCTTGTATATCCAAGCTCTCTGGGCAACTACAGTTCACACCCATCAAGGAACTTGGATATATGCTGTGTCTGGATCTCATGGGCCCTTTCCAAAAAAGTTCCAAATTGAATGAGTACTTGTTGGTTGTCGTGGATTATTGCAGTCAGTGGGTGGAAGTGTTCATGTTACATTTCAGCGAAGACCCATGTGATAGTAGACATCCTAATCAAGAAAACGTTTACTCGCTGGGGACCACCGACTTACCTGGTATCAGATTGAGGACCTCAATTTGCATCTCAGCTTCTGCCACATGCAAGCAATGGGGAGTGACTCAAAAACTGACCACTGAATATCACCCTCAAACCAACTTGACAGAATCGCACACTTAAAACAATGATCGCCTCTTATGTCAAAGATAACCATCGACACTGGGATAGGTGGGTCCGAGTTCCGCTTTGCTTGGAAAGTACTTCACACACTCCAGCCAAAATTGCCACAGGACACAAACTGAAAGGACCAATGGAGCAGTTCCAATAACGTCATCTAGACCCTGACCACTCAGCTTACAAGGTCATTGAGTGCCAGCAATCCCTACTGGACAGAATAAGGCAAAATGTTAAAAAAGCCCAGGAGGTACTACAACCAGAAAAGAGAGGTAGAGACGTTCATCTGGGAGATCTCGTCTGGGTTCGTACTCACCCATTGTCTCAGGCAGGGGATGCTTTTATGGCAAAGTTAGCCCCTAAGTGGCAAGGTCCTGCCAAGGTGATCAAACAACCGAACAAATTTAATTAAAAAGTTGATGTGTCAACCGACCCTGTGCAAACTGAAACTTATCATGTAGAATATCTGAAAAAGTTTTACGGTTATGTATAACCTTTTCTGAAGGGTGGGGATGTGTAAGAGTCATGGTAAACTGTTCCATTTCAATGTAGTAGTTCTACTCACGACCTCAAGGGGGAACTCAAGGGGTTTTGAAGGAAGTGCTATCCTATATACAACTAAGAGTGTTATGGTAGAGGTTTGGCATGGCTTTGAGTTGTTGTTTGTTGTTTTCTTTGGGCCTCATTGATCAAATCTATGGACATTTCAACTGGACACTGGTTTGATATCTGTTCATCTGTGATCACTTCTCTCCTGGACTATGCTTTGTGGTTTGGAACACTTCATGTTGGACTTCTACTATATAATTGTTGAATTGATTAACCATTGCAACACACCCTTGAATTGCAGCCTGTTTCTTGAATTCTCTGGGACTCATGAGATATAGACTTTACTGTTGCCTGAATTTGTTGGACTGAAATGCTTGGACAGAGATGTGATGTGTTGTTGATATAGATGCATGTGTTTCTTTGTCTATCTTCCATTTGCTTATATTGTTGTTGCTATTGACTCTCTTCAAATACACTTAACTCTATTCTCAGATGTATGGATCCCCTCATTTCTTTATGTGACCCTAAGAGATCTGTTACAGTTGCCATGCGGTGAATCTGGCCAATCGTGAAACAGCTGTGTCGTCGTCAAAGCTCCTGCAGCCGTAATTACTTTTTTTTTTGGCTGGAAAACTGGAAAAATGCATCACTGCACTGGTGATGACACAGTAAATAAGGTGTTAAATATTGTGGCACCAACCCCACCAAACACAACAGTGGTTTAAAGTGATGTGTTGAGGGTTTTTTATGACCCCACATTTCACTTAACCCTCTGGGGTCTGAGGGTGTTTTGGCACGCTGGAGAAGTTTTGACATGCCCTGACATTTGTGCTTTTTTCAGTATCTTAAAAACATATTAATGGCTGAAGTCTGATTTCACTGTAATCAGCACAAACTGGGCTACAATAATATGCAAGCAACATTAATGTACATGTTTGTGTTTTTGAGAAAACAATGTTTATGCGTGGTTAGTGAAAAACTAAAATCCTTAAGTCACTGAAATAAGCCCATGAAACACATTCAGAACATTAGTTCACAAGACTTTTGAGAACTGGATGTGGTAGTTGAGTTTTTTCTACAAAATGATGTGAAAATCATCTCATTCACTCGTTTACAGAAAACAATATATTGATTTAAATTTGATTTAAATAAAAGACATGTTTTGTGATTGAAAGGGAATATGCAAGGGAGTGACAACGGCCATTAATATTTAGTGATTCACACCTGAGAGACAAAAGGACCTCCTCTAATAGCCCATCAATGAGTCTGTGACTGTCAGGTAGAAACAATGAGAGATTCAGAGAATGTAGTTTTAGACTGTTTGTATTTTATTTACAACACAGTATCATCAAAAAATAATTTGAAGGTCAAAAGCACATTATTGACTACACTAATCTAACCATAGAGACGTGAACAGACTTTGTGTCATTCCTGAAAACTGTTTTCTGAATTCTGTTCAACAAGTGAAATAAGTAAATTATACCTGATATTTAAGTGATTGCTGCTTCTTTCCATGGATTTAATAAACAAAACTCATCATCAGTAGTCCAGGAAATTATTTTACAATAAAAAAAAAAAATCACTGTAGTTGAACATCTGATGTTGGTACAGCACTCTTCATGTGGCATTCATGTAGCATTCATCTGTGGTGCAGGTATCAGATAACTAGAAAAAAAAAAAAAAAAAAAAAAAAAAAAAACAAACATCTGTAAGCATGTTAATATCAGGAGCATCTGTAATATATACATATAGTATGATTTTGTTATACTATCTTTAAAAAATGGCATTTTATATCTGAGAAACTTTATTTTATTTTTATTTTTTAAATTATTATTGTTTAGCATGTTAAACATCTATTCATGAACAGAGTATTAATAATAAACTAATATTATCCTATTGTTATACAATAAAGATTTTATAGTCATAAACACAAGCATGCTTTGTATGTATTATACATATACAAAGTATATGACAGTAGTTTTGTCTAAACAATCTTAGACTCTATCATTCAGTGTTACAGTGTAAACACTATTACTTTTATATTGCGTCATTTTATTTTATAGGATATTAAAAACATCCTGGCGTCGTGAAACATTTCGATGCAATGAAATGAAACGTAGTTTGAATGAACTCCAAATCTCTGTCTCCTCCTGGTAAGGTTACTCCGGAGTGAATATATGCTGCGAAAAGGCCAGACAGGACGTTGGGCTGAATTAACTCATTCTTTAAACCAAAGTTAGCAAAAAGCATTACAATCAAACAATAAGCGAACTAGCAAGTTATCAAAGGTTCTCGCACATCTCGCTGCTTACGTTAACTGCTTTAACAGCACCGCTCAGAGTTTACGTGACATACACTGATCCTCTGTGAGCGGGATGGCCGCAAGTTGCGAGCCATTAGTAACGTCACAGGTTTCATTTCGGCGCCCGTGTTAACAGATGACTGCTTGTGCAAATTTGACTGACATCATAAAATAATCACGAGAAAATGTGCTGAACAACAAAACCTTCCCGTGAATCACAACTGTTGTTAATGAAGCGTGTAATTATTACCGTTGGAACCTAGAGATTTTCCAACTATAGCCACTATGAGGTCGGGGAATGTGTGAAATCCTCCCGCGACCACGCTGCTTAAACCCAGCACAAGTCTCCCTCGCGCCCCGCAGATAGAGGATTCGTTAATCTGTGGTTACCACGAATGTAGACACCTTAATATACTACTGTAGTTACCAAACATGAAAAATAAAAAGTGAAATAAATCACTTACCGCAGTTGTGAATGTACTTATTCCTGCTTCCAAATGTCGACCGTTGAAGAAAATCCCGCCTCTGTAGATTTGAAATTTACAGCAATATGCTGTACTTTTGCGTCAAACCACCACATGACCCACGTGATCAGATTATGCTTTAAGCATTTCTTGTTAAAGATATTGTTTTTTTTTTTCTCATAGTGTTTTATAATTGCAGGTGATTGTTATTTATTATATAAAGACTGTGTTTGTTTCATTTATATTTTGTGTAAAAGTCTATTCAATACCGAAACACTTGTTAAAAATAAAACAGCTGACTATATTTGGTCATACAACTATGGTGAATGTATTTCTTAAGGCAGTAATTTATTCTGATTTGAGTTATATGCTGAATTGTTAAGTGCTAGCTTGATTTTATGCTATACTTTATACTATAATAACTTTTGTTTTAGACTCTTCTCAGATTATAATGACAATGATATTATCATTAACAACTAGAATAATGTAACAGGACTCGTGGGAAGCGTATAAGATCCAAGTGCAAGCTTTTATTGAACACAGCGTAGTCAGAAAGGCAGGGTCGATCTCCAAACAAACAGTAATATCCAGGGCAAAAACAGTAGCAAAATCCAGAAATCAGGCAGAAGGTCAAAATACCAAGAGAGCAGTCCAAAAGTAACAAATAAACAAGGCTATGAAACTAGGCAAAAACTATGGCAATGAACTAGACAGAACTATGGTAAGAAAACAAGGCAAAACAATGACAAGAAACAAAACCGTAGAAAATAACAGGGCAATGAAACAGAAGAAAATGCTTAGTAGAGTCCGCACAGCAAAACAATACTTAGCGGGGCCTGTTTGGTGTAGGCCTCCTTAAATGGCCACCAAACAGGAAGTTACCCATGAAGCAGCAGAGGGAGCGGCAACAGGCAGTCAATGGGTGAGGGCTCCCTCTGCTGGCGTGGCGTTACAAATAATTTAAGATGTATCATCTAGCCTACCTGATTATGATACTAAACTTACCTTGAATTGAACCTTGTCAGTGAGTGAAACAAACTGATTAATTTGTAATTAGGTCAAATGGACACCAGCTTGGTCAGACTGGGAGACCAGCTAAAACCAGCCTGGCCAGACTGGGAGACCAGCTAAAACCAGCTACTTCTAGCTAAAACCAGCCAGGCCAGGCTGGGAGACCAGCTAAAACCAGCTACTTCCAGCTTAAACCAGCTAAAACCAGCCTGACCAGGCTGGGAGACCAGCTAAAACCAGCTACTTCCAGCTAAAACCAGCCTGTTTTTTTCAGCAGGGGTGTCAAGGAATTTGGCTACAGTTGTCGTATTCCTCTTGTTAAGCCACTCCTGAACCACAGACAATGTCAGAGGCGTCTTACCTGGGCTAAGGAGAAGAAGAAAAGTACTGTTGCCCAGTGGTCCAAATTCCTGTTTTCAGATGAGAGCAAGTTTTGTATTTCATTTGAAAACCAAGGTCCTAGAGTCTGGAGGAAGGGTGGAGAAGCCCAAATTGCTTGAAGTTCAGTGTTAAGTTTCCACAGTCTGTGATGATTTGGGGTGCAGTGTCATCTGCTGGTGTTGGTCCACTGTGTTTTTTGAAAACCAAAGTCACTGCACCCATTTACCAAGAAATTTTAGAGCACGTCATGCTTCCTTCTGCTGACCAGCTTTTTAAAGATGCTGATTTCATTTTCCAGCAGCCCACACTGCCAAAAGTTGGTTAAATGACCATGGTGTTGGTGTGCTTGACTGGCCAGCAAACTCACCAGACCTGAACCCCATAGAGAATCTATGGGGTATTGTCAAGAGGAAAATGAGAAACAACAGACCAAAACATGCAGATGAGCTGAAGGCCACTGTCAAAGAAACCTGGGTTTCCATAACACCTCAGCAGTGCCACAGACTGATCACCTCCATGCCACACCAAATTGAGGCAGTAATTAAATCAAAAGGAGCCCCTACCAAGTATTGAGTACATATACAGTAAATGAACATACTTTCCAGAAGGCCAACAATTCACTAATAATTTTTTTGGTCTTATAAAGTATTCTAATTTGTTGAGATGTGAATTGTTGGGTTTTTGTTAAATGTGAGCCAAAATCATCACAATTAAAAGAACCAAAGACTCAAACTACTTCAGTCTGTGTGCATTGAATTTATTTAATACACAAGTTTCACAATTTGAATAAATTAATAATCTAACTTTTCCACTACATTCTAATTTATTGAGATGCACCAGTATATAAATATAAATATAGATCAGTAGGAGAGTCTCAAAATCTAGATATGATTTGTTCAAGAAATTGATTTTGTTGCTAGGTGTGTGTCACTAAATCTTTTGTTGGTCCTCTCGTTTTTACATGTGTTCAGAACTCCTTTGTATGACAGTATGGCCAAAAATTATGACCGCACAATCTGGCATGTTTCTGTAATGATGAGTCTGCTGAGTAAGGATCCTCACTTATAACAGTTTCATTGTTATTATCACAAATAAATCAATTGACTCTAAGCTACTATGCAATATGCTTACAAAATCTTCAACACATTTATTTTTATTTGTTTATTTTTTTAATTAAGGTTGAAGATGTAAAATATCCCAGTCCGGACATTATTTTTAGCCACTACTATATGGCAGTTAATTGACTTTACAGCTGAACGTTGAACGATGCTACAAAAACAAGCCACTTTTATGAAGATTGTGGGCTTTCTTGGAGTTGTTGAAGCTGTTGATGGAACTCATGTTCACATCATTGCTCCAACTGTAAACAAGGAGACATACCAATAGAAAAGGTTTTCAAAAGATCAGGGGCCTTATGTATAAAGCCATTCAGAGTAAAATTTTAGTCTTAAGTCTGTAGTATGTAATTTTACTCTTATTCCTAGATTTAAGAATAAGAGTGATTCATAAAAGTTTCTAAGTGTTAAGACTAGGTCTCAGCTCCTAAATTATTTAAGAGAGCTGGAGAGGTCCCTAACCAAGTTAGGGAGTAACAAGATGGCAGGAAAGAGGAGGAGACACACACTGTCCAAGATATGACGTATTGGAGTTTTATGATGATATGGAATTGATAAAACAATACAAACTTTATCATCAAGATGGTCAGTTATGAAAAACAAAAAACAAAAAAAAAAAACTAAGTAAGAAACTTAATAACTTCTTCCACTCTTAAAAATCAATTAAAGTAGTAATTACCTTTTTCACTGAAAAGTTGGAAAAATGCAGCAATGCACCAGTGATGACACAGTAAGCAGGGTCTTAAATATTGTGACACTAAACCCACCAAACACAACAGTGGCCAAAAGTGATGTGTGGAGGGTTTTAATGACCTCACATTTCACTTAAAACGTCAAAATATGAAAGTAGTCAAAAGTAGTTACCAAAAAAAAAAAAAAAAAAAAAAAAAAAAAATTGTGTAATATATATATATATATATAAATAAATAAATAAATAAATAAATAAATAAATAATCACACACACACACACACACACAGTCACGCTGGCACAGAAGGGCAGAGGCAGAGATAGCATTCAAAAATAGTTTATTAGTGCAGGTGGGTACAACAAGGTGAGAAGGTGCAAAGAGGTAAGTATTTCAGTCTTTTCAAGCAGGAGAATCACTCCCGTTCCAGTCAACACAGGTAAGTATCCAAATAGATGAATCAGTTCAAAAGTATAGTTCAGTCACTTCCTTTAAAATGTCTTTCAGTCTCCTTTCCTCACAAAGTTCCACGTTCCAGTCCGAATCCTCCTGGAGAAACTCGCGAAGAGAGAACACACCTCTGGAGGGCGCGCTGGAGGCAGCTCGGCCTCTGGAGGGCACACTGGAGGCTCTGGAATAATGGCCATATCTTGACTTGACTTTGGTTTGTGGAGGTCAGCTGTGACTTGACTTGGTTTGTGAAGATTTACTGTAGCTTGACTTGGTTGGTAGTGACCAGTAGCGACTTGGCTTGGCTTGTGAAGATCGACTATGTCTTGATTTGGTTCATGGAGATCAGCTGTGACTTGACTAGGCTCTGGAAGTTCAGCCGTGACTTGACTTGGCTCTGGAAGTTCAGCCGTGACATGACTTGATTCATAGAGATCAGCAGTGCTTTGACTAGACTCCTGGAGCTCTACAGTGACTTGACTTGGTTCATAGAGATCAGCAGGGATTTGATTTGGCTCGTAGAAACCAGCTGGGACTTTACTTGACTCAGAAACGACAGCTCTGACTTGGCTTGACCCAGGAACGACGGCTCTGACCTTGCTTAACTCAAGAACCCCAGCTGTGACCTTGCTTGACTTAGGGGATACAACTGTAGTTTTGCTTGACACAGGAAACACAGCTTTAACTTGACTCTAGAGCAGCAGCTGTAGTTTGACTTGATTCGGGTAACACAGCTGCGACTTGACTCAAACGCAGCTGCAACTTGACTTGACTCAGGAAACGCAGGTGCAACTTGACTAGACTTGGAAACCTGACTTGACTTAAGAAATGCAGCAGCAACTGGACTTGACTTGACTCAGGAAATGCAGCTGCAACTGGACCAGACTTGGGAACTTGACTTGATTCAGGAAATGCAGCTGTAACTTGACTCGGGAAACACAGCTGCAACTTGACTGGACTTGGAAACTTGACTCGACTCAGGAAGTGCAGCTGCAACTTGACTAGGAAACTTGACTTGACTCAGGAAATGCAGTTGTAACTTGACTTGACCCAAGAAATACAGCTGCCATTTGACTTAACTTGGAAACTTGACTCAGGAAATGCAGCCGCAACTTGACTCAGGAAACACAGTTGCAGCTTGACTGGACTTGGAAACTTGACTTGACTCGGAAACTTGACTTGACTCAGGAACGGCACTCCTGGCCGTTACGAAGGAACTGGATTCGTTAGCGCATGGAACGGCACTCTTGGCCGTGACGAGGGAACTGGATTCGTTCTTGCATGGAACGGCACTCTTGGCCTTGACAAGGGAACTGGAATCAGGAGAGATAGCCTTCCTGGCCAGAGGCTCTGGCTGGGCGGCCATCTCGGCCGGGTGCTCTGGCTGGACGGCCATTTTGTTAGCTGGTTCTGGGAAGGCGGGTTTGACGTGAGCAGGCCCTGGAGTGGTAGGCTTGATGTGAGCAGACCCTGGAGCGGTAGGCTTGACGTGAGCAAGGCAGACGTGATGTGAATGGGCTTTGGCTTGGCAGACTTGACGTGGGAGGATTTCAAAGGACGACCAGCTGATTTCAGTGCTGATCGGACTGATGTAATTGCTGGGTCCGCCAGCTTTGTCCCCAGGTTAGTGGTCCGGCATGTGGAGGATCTCGACTTCAGATGAGCTGACAAGGTGACGTGAGATTCAGAGGGGACTGGACGAGACTGGAATTCATTCTTTCTTTCCTCTTCGATTACAATGTTAGAGTCATTCAAATATAGTATGAGATTGATTAACTCAGTTAAAGAGAAATCACCTACGGGAAAGCTGCAGCGAATAGTGTTCTCGTCCAGTCCCATCTGAAAAACCACACACAACGAGGCGTCGGGCCAGCCCACCTGATGGGATAGCTTGAGGAATTCCGCCGCATACTTCTCCAGACGGCGACCACCCTGACGTAGATTGAGCAGCCGAAAATTTATATATATATATATATATATATATATATATCACACACACACACACACAGTCACGCTGGCACAGAAGGGCAGAGGCAGAGATAGTGTTCAAAAATAGTTTATTAGTGCAGGTGGATACAACAGATTGAGAAGGTGCAAAGAGGTAAGTATTTCAGTCTTTTCAAGCAGGAGAATCACTCCCGTTCCGGTCAACACAGGTAAGTATCCAAATAGGTAAGTGAATCAGTTCAAAAGTATAGATCAGTCACTTCCCTTAAAATGTCTTTCAGTCTCCTTTCCTCACAGAGACGTTCCAGTCCGAATCCTCCTGGAGAAACTCGCGAAGAGAGAACACAAGCGGAGAAGCGTGCATCCACAAGTAGATGGAACCAGGTTTGTTTGATAGCAGCCGGTGAGTAACACAAGCGGGTAAGTATTTATACTGTGGTGTGATTGGGTGCACAGGTGCATGTGATCAGTGGTCAGGTGACGGTTCACGTGTGTTCCGACTTTGAGATCGTGACGTGACACACACACACACACACAAGTAAGTGTTGCTAACTGATTTCAACTGAAAGCTAAAACAGTTGCTAAATGTAGCTGATGAGGATGAAGTCATGATGGTGAGTTCACTAATCTATATAAATACAAATATATCTAAATACGGTTTGGAAATTGATTTTTTTTTTTTTTTTTTTTTTGCTAGGCTTTTGAATAAAGTCTCAAAAGGAGTGAGGAAGTCACTAAACATTTATCACTAAATTGGCAACATGGCCATTGACTACAACATAATCAGTTATTAACATTTTGTTGGTCCTCTCTTGTTTTTGAATGTGTTCATAATTTCTTTGTATGACAGCATGGCCAAAAATTATGACTGCACAATTTGGAATGTTGTATTGCATTATTATCAGAAATAAAACAATTGACTTCAAGCAAATATGCAATATGCTTACAAAATCAGTAACACATTTATTTTCTCTTGGCCACAACTATAAGGAAGGGACATTGACTTTACAACTGATTGTCAAACCATGTTGCAAAAACAAGCCACTTTTATGAGGATTGTGGGCTTTCTTGGAGTTATTGGAGCTGTTGATGGAACTCATGTTGCTCATATTGCTCCAACTGTAAACGAGGAGACAAACCAATAGAAAAGGATTTCAAAACATTAATAATAATTTGTGATAATTTTGCACAGTGCAAAGCATTTTTAAAAAATACATTGAAATATTAAATAGTGGCTTAATTAAATGATTGTATTTTGTATTGTTCCAGCCACCAAAGATAGATTTACAAATAACCTGCCTGATTTATCTCAACTGCTCTGTGTACCCCTTAATACACAGGATCTAGACAAAATGACTAGCAATATGGGCACCATCTTCTCCAATACGTTAGAAGCTGTTGCCCCCATCAAATTGAAAAACGTTAGAGAAAAACGTATTGCGCCATGGTACAACAGTAATACCCATTCCCTCAAGAAAGAAACTCGCAATCTTGAGCGCAAATGGAGAAAAACTAACTTGGAAGTTTTTAGAATTGCATGGAAAAACTGTATGTCCAGATACAGACAGGCTTTAAAAGCTGCTAGGGCTGAGCATTTCCGCGAACTCATCGAAAATAACCAAAACAATCCAAGGTTTTTATTTAGCACAGTGGCTAGATTAACAAATAACCAGACGCCACCTGATCTAAATATTCCTTTACAGTTTAATAGCAATGACTTTATGAATTTCTTCACTGATAAAATAGATAACATCAGAAATACAATAACCAATGTAGATTATACTGCATCTAATATGTCAACTTCTTTCGTCGCACCCAAAGAAAAACTGCAGTACTTTACCGCTATAGGACAGGAAGAGTTAAATAAACTCATCACTGTGTCTAAACCAACAACATGCCTATTAGATCCTGTACCCACTAAATTACTGAAAGAATTGTTACCTGTGGCAGAAGAACCGCTTCTCAATATTATCAACTCATCGTTATCTTTAGGTCACGTCCCTAAACCATTCAAGCTGGCGGTTATTAAGCCTCTTATTAAAAAAACACAACTAGACCCTAGTGAACTGGCAAATTATAGACCCATTTCTAATCTTCCATTTATGTCTAAAATTTTAGAGAAAGTTATATCTGCTCAACTGTGCTCATTCTTGCAAAACAATGATATCTATGAAGAATTTCAGTCAGGTTTCAGGCCCCATCACAGCACAGAAACTGCACTTGTTAAAATCACTAATGACTTGCTTCTTGCATTAGACCAAGGCTGCATCTCACTGCTAGTTTTACTTGATCTTAGTGCTGCGTTCAACACTATAGATCATGACATACTAATAGATCGACTACAAAATTATGCAGGTATCCAAGGGCAGGCTTTAAAATGGTTTAGATCCTACCTGTCTGATCGCTGCCACTTTGTTTATTTAAATGGGGAGTCATCTCAGTTATCACCAGTAAAGTATGGAGTGGCAGAAGGATCTGTTCTAGGTTCTCCACTATTTTCAATATACTTGCTGCCCCTTGGTAATATTATTAGAAAACACGGGATTAGTTTCCATTGTTATGCTGATGATACTCAACTATATATCTCAACAAGACCAGATGACACTTCTGAATTATCGAAGTTAACAGAGTGTGTTAAAAATGTAAAAGATTGAATGACCAACAATTTTCTGCTATTAAATTCAGATAAGACAGAGATATTACTTATTGGACCTAAAAACAATACACAGAATCTTTTGACTTACAATTTACAACTAGACGGATGTACTGTTACTTCCACTACAGTCAAAAGCCTGGGTGTTATATTAGACAGCAACTTGTCTTTTGAAAATCATATTTCTCATGTTACAAAAACAGCATTCTTCCATCTTAGAAACATTGCCAAGCTGCGAAACATGTTACCTGTTTCTGATGCAGAAAAGCTAGTTCACGCATTCATGACCTCTAGACTGGACTATTGTAATGCACTACTAGGTGGTTGTCCTGCATCTTCAATAAACAAGCTACAGATAGTCCAAAATGCAGCTGCTAGAGTCCTTACCAGGTCGAGAAAATATGATCATATTACCCCAATTTTAAAGTCTCTGCACTGGCTATTAGGTTCCGCATCAGCTACAAAATAGCACTTCTTACCTATAAGGCACTTAACGGTTTAGCTCCTGCATACCTAATTAGTATTCTACCACGCTACAATCCATCACGCTCCCTAAGGTCGCAAAACTCTGGACTGTTGGTAGTACCTAGGATAGCAAAGTCCACTAAAGGAGGTAGAGCTTTTTCACATTTGGCACCCAAACTCTGGAACAGCCTTCCTGATAACGTTCGGGGTTCAGACACACTGTCTCTGTTTAAATCTAGATTAAAGACACATCTTTTTAGCCAAGCATTCAAATAATGCATCTCATAAACTTTTCCTGCAGCTATATCTGATCAAATGTTCATTATTAATCTTTTAGCTCTGGTTTAACAAACCTTCCTTTTCTTAGTTTGAACAGCAGCTACGCTAATTATGTTCCTATTTGTTCTCTGTTTTTGCCATGGGATTGACATCCCATGGTAACTAGGAATTCACAAGCTCCAGTGTGGATCCAGAACACTTAAGAAGAGATGATGCCAACCCCACAGAGGACTTCAGATGATGCCAACCCTGAAAACATACAGCACTACCAAATTCTGCTACTAATTTATAGTGTTCTTTGTCTGTTTGATTACGTCATTAATTGATCTTTACCACACATCTCTGCCATATGTACATCAAGCTACTACTACATATATTGTAAAAATGTCAATTTGGTATAAAGCTGCTTTGCAACGATATGTATCGTGAAAAGCGCTATACAAATAAATTTGAATTGAATTTTGAATTGATTTGAATTGTATTTTAGTGACATGAAATGTTTGGTGTTGTGCTGCTGTGATTTCGCATGAGCATGCTCACTACTGGCTGTTTCAGAGGTCGAGGGTTGCAATTTTGGGTTGAAATCATTGTAGTCCTTAGTTCACAACACTTAAGTGTCCCCTCAGTCAACACTTAAGAATAAGCCTTAGACTTTACTGAAAGAAGCTTTTAGCTTTATTATAAAAGTCTCCTACTCTTAGAAAATGCCTACTTTTTACGAAGATTTTTTTGACACTTAAGTCTAAGTTTAAGACTATTCTTAAGAGCATTTCTGAGAAGTTTTATACATACAGGCCCAGTAATAATTCGTGATAATTTTGCACAATGCAAAGCATTTTTTAAAAAATACATTTAAATATTAAATAGTCTCTTAATTAAATTATTTTTTTTTATAGTTACATTAAATAATTTTATTTATATAGCACATTTAAAAAGTGCGTAACAATGTCTGGCAAAAAATAAATAAATATAGTAAAAAAAGTCACAATGTCTTAACACAAAATAAAAGCTAAAGAATACAGATGCGTCTTAAGCAACGACTTTAAAGTTCCAACAGTCTGAGCAGTTCTTATGTGTACAGGTAAATTATTCCACAAATTTGGTGCCACCACTGAAAAAGCTCGGTCACCTTTATTTTTTAACCTTGCTCTTGGAACATCAAGGAGCACCTGATTGGATGACCTCAGTGCTTTAACAGGAGTATGAATATGTAAAAGCTCTGATAAATAAGCAGGAGCCAACCCATTTAAAATCTTATAAACAAACAATAAAACAATTGACATCAATCCTGAAGCAGACAGGAAGCCAGTGGAGTGAAGCTAAGACTGGGGTAATGTGTTCATATGATTCTGAGTTTTAGTCAGGTGGACAAGTTAAATCATGTCCTGTCAACTTGCAGTGTCTCACTACACAATAGGATGAGTTGGAACAACCCCAACTTAAATAGGAACTGAAAACTTAAAATAACATGTTCATATAACAACAAAACATAGGTTCTATCAACTTTCTGTGTAATGCACATGTGCCAGATACTCTACGTCATGATGACATACTTTTTTAACGAAGTTGAGACAGACGCAGATAATTAATGATTAATTAAGTGATGACTGATTATTATTGAAGACACCTGATGTTAACAAGCAGAATCACCAAAGGAGAAAAATCACAATTTTTAAGCAACCATTATAGTGATCAGTATTTGCATTAGTTGGGCTCTTGACACTTACATTTTTAACTTTAAATTTTCTTTGGCTACTGTGACTGTTAAAACAGCCAGACAAGCCAAGAGCACAAGTCATCAGGTGGTGATGATTATGTTTTAACATAATCATTTTTTGACCTGAATCATTGAACTCATTTGGAGTTTAATTTTTGAGTTATATTTCCTTTATTGCGAATATAACTCAGAGATTAGACTCTAAACAAATTTAGTGATTATAGTCAAATAAAGATTGTCTCGAATAATTAGTGTCAGCCTTGTGATTCCACAACAAAAGATCCTGTCTTTTTTATACATTTTAGAATTTCTTACAAGCTGTTGTGATTTAAAAAAAAAAAAAAAAAAAACTTTCTGAAGAAGTCTCTTTGTTTAGGTGCACAAAGACATCAAGAACCAGCGTATGAATCTCAACAACGGTGACAAACAGCATATTCAGATGAACAGATCAACTCTGAACATCACAAAACAAGCTACTAAAAAGTCACATAAAAACAACAAAAACAAAAGAAAATAGTAAGAATAAAATAAATTACAAAGACAATTCAGTTCATAATTTATTCATGCCACAATGCATGATGGGAGCCATGGATTAGTTCTGATTGGCTACAACATGCTTTTTAATTGATACAGTTCGTTGGCTCAATTTACTGCAAGTTATTTCAACAACTACATATAAGTTGAGTGAACTTAACACCTAGTGTTTGCTAAACTTAACTAAGTCAATGCAACAAAATGACTTGACTAAGTCAAGTTGTGTCAACAAATCATTTTTTACAGTGTACTTTTTAGTCCCAGTTAGAAGACGAGCTGCTGCATTCTGGACTAACTGTAAATGTTGAAGACATGACACATCCAAACCAACATGTAAAGAGTTACAGTAGTCTAGTCTAGATGTTATAAAAGCATGAATTACACTTTCAAATTCTTTACGTGGCAGATAGGGCTTGACTTGCCAGCAGTCTCAGTTGAAAGAAACTGGCTTTTACAACAGAACTAATCTGTTTTTCAAATTTAAAACCACTGTCAAAAATCTCACCGAGATTCCTGATAAAAAGACGAACATACAAACCTAAATTACTGAGTCCATCTACACAACCACTTAAATCCCCAGGACGACCAAACACAACAATTAAAGTCTTATTTTCATTAAGACAAAGAAAATTCTGATCCAGCCATATTTTTAAATCTCTCAGGCAATTAAATAAAGACAAAAATAAAGCTTTTTGTTTTAACAGGAAAATAAATTTGCACATCATCCGCATAACAATGGAAGGAGATGTGTTCTCTAAAAATATACCCCAAAGCCAACAAATACAAAGAAAACAACATAGGGCCCAATTTTGACCCTTGGGGGACACCACAAGAAAGAGAGGAGGAGATGAGGTAAATTCGCCGAGGTGAACAGAAAAACTTCTATCTATCAAATATGACTGAAACCATTTAAGACCTATGCCTTTAATGCCAACACACTGCTCAAGTCTAGATAAAAGAATCAAGTGGTTGACCATATCAAAGGCTGCAGTCAAATCCAAAAGGACTAAAACAGCAGAATTACCAGAGTCCACAGCGAGAAGAAGATCATTAAAAACTCTTAAAAGAGCAGTTTCCGTACAGTGTCGGGGCTTAAAACCAGACTAAATTTTTTTCAAAAATACTAAATTCATCTAAAAATGATTTAAGTTGATCGAAAACAACTCTCTCCAAGACTTTCGAAAGAAAGGGGAGTTTAGATATAGGTCTAAAATTAGACAAAATTGATGAATTTTTCTTTTTTAGAAGCGGTTGCACAATGGCATGTATGTATTAACCAAAGATAAAATGCTTGGCCTAACAGTGTCAAAAACATCTTTAACTAAATGTGCAGGAATACTGTCAAGGGGGCAGTATGCAGGACGTACCTGCTTAACTATGTCAGAAAGACAAGAAAATGTAGCCGCTCAAACTGCTGGAAGACAGCTGGGCAAAAAGAGAAATCAGAGGGATCACTGATAACCATGATGGGTGGAAAATTAAAACCTGCAATTTTGTCCACAAAATATTTCAGAAAATTTTCACATAATATTACAGATGGCACAATGCAATCTGAATCACAAGGGTTAACAAGGAAATTAAAAACATTAAAAAGAACCTGAGGCTGCTGGCTGTTACTGGCTACAAGATCGGAGAAAAAATTGGTTTTAGCAGATTTAACTGCTCTTTGGTATTTACGTAATGTATCTTCTATCATTTCAAATGAGATTTCTAGTTTATCCTTTTTCCACTTTCTCTCAGCTACTCTACAGGCACGCTGAGCGAGTGGGTAGTCTCATTCAACCATGGTTCTGATTGAACTTTCGGACGTTTTTTCTTCAACAGAGCAACAATATCTCAGTACAAGTAGAGTCAAATAGGACAGTAAACTCTTCAACACTGAGAACAGTCATAGTACAGTCACGGGAAAAATTGTCTCAAAAAGCTGCAATTCAAAACTAAGTGTTGTGCTGCAGTGACTTCACATGAGCAGACTCACTATTGGCTGGGCCCAGATTTAACTGATCATGCGTCAAGACAAAAGTAAGGAGAGACGACTGACAAATCATGCTGGAGGATTTGTTGCTCAGCAGATAATTTGCTCATATTTGGGCCCGTATGTATAAAACTTATCAGAAATGCTCTTAAAAATAGTCTTAAACTTTGACTTAAGTGTCAAAAAATTCTTAGTAAAAAGTAAGACTTTTCTAAGAGTAGGAGACTTTTATAAAGAAGCTAAAAGCAACTTTCAATAAAGTCTAAGACCGATTCTTAAGTGTTGACTGAGGGGACACTTAAGTGTTTTGAACTAAGGACTACAATGATGTCAACCCAAAATGGCCACCCTTGACCTCTGAAACAGCCAATAGTGAGCCACAGCAGCACAAAACCAATCATTTGATGTAACTACAATGAAATCATTTAATTAAGACACTATGTAATTTCAATGTATTTTTTAAATAGTTTGCATTCTGAAAAATTATCACAAATTATTATTCATGTTTTGAAACGGAACAATGTTGGAACAATGGAACAATGATGTGAACAAGAAAGCCCACAATAATCATAAAAGTGGCTTGTTTTTGCAGAATGGTTTGACTGTCAGTTGAAAAGTCAATGACATGCATATAGTAGTGGCCACGAAAAAAAACAAAAAACGTGTTAATGATTTTGTAAGCCTATTTGCTTGAAGTCAATTGTTTTATTTCTGATAATAATGTAATGAAACACGGCAAATTGTGCGGTCATAATTTTTGGCCATGCTCTCATACAAAAAAAAATTATGAACACATGGAAAAGCAAGAGAGGAATCAATGAAAAAATGAAAAACTGTTTATGTTGTAGTCAGTGTCAATGTTGCCAATTTAGTGATAAGTGTTTAGTGACTTCCTCACCCCTTTTTGAGACTTTATTCGAAAGGCCTAGCAACAAAATCAATTTGTTGAACAAACCTTATGTAACGTGGGGTTGCTTTGGTGTTTTGTTCATGTTTTCATGTCTTTTATCTTGTAGTTTGATTTCATGCTGTTTGTGTCTTGCTTCCCTTGCCATCTTGTATTCCTGCTATTGGTTCCCTTGTTCAATGTCATGTTCTCATTGGTTGTTCTAGTCTGTTTGCTCATTGGTTTGTTCATGTCATGTGACCTTCTCTGTTTGATGTATATAGCCCTCATGTTGCCATTGTCTCTTGTGGTGTATTAATGTAATGTTGTACCTGCTGTTGGTGAGTGTTCATGGTCAAGTCTGTTTCATATTATGTTAGTTCAAGTCAAGTCAAGTCAAGTCAAGTCAAGTCATTGTTTGGATTATCGTTTGTTTGGGTTTCACATTTGGATTGTAAATAAAGCTGCACTTGGGTTCATCTCCTTCAACTTGCCTCCAGTGGTAAATACCTTTCTCCCCAGCCTGGCACAAATAGCTCGATTAGTTCCAGGTTTAATGAAGGCCAGCCTTCCGGAATAAGTAAATGTGTTACGATTGGTTAACTATCCCAGTGCGTTGTGATTGGCGAACCGCTTAGACGGTGTTTCAGTACTGCCACGCCCCTTGTCAAAGCAGTTAGCGCAAGATAGATTAATAGTGAATCTTACGTTTTAAATATGGATATTTTTCTTACAAAAACGCATCAATTTGCTACAGGAGACCCCTGGGAGCCATGTGAGGCACGTTTTATTATGGATGGATGCACTTCATTAGACTTTATAAGACTCAGATTGCATTCTTCTGAAAGAAGTCATATACATCTAGGATGCATGGAGGGTGAATAAATAATATGCTACAGTACTGTTGACTCCTGTCCTCTGCCTGCGAAATCGCTGATACATGATATTATCGTGCTAATTTATTTAATTATTTTACATACTTACTTTCATTGCCCGAAACCAGCTCCAGCATAAGGCTAAAAGCAGCCTAACATTATCAAAGATAACCTATTCTAGTGCAAGTTTATGCATTTAAAAAAAAAACACTCAGGTTGTAAGTGAAGCTATCTACACTGTATGATAAATAAATCTAATTACACACTGCACACGTCTGTGGCGCGTTACGGCTCCGACGCGGCAACCGAAGTAGATCGCAGCTTCGGCATGTGTTTCGACCCCCTGTACTGCACACATCTGCGGCGCGTTACTGCTCTGAAGCGGCCACTCTAGTCAATGTTTGTGTTTATACCCACCACGCTGCGGCTCGTTTAAGCGGCTCTCCGTGCTGCATCTCTAAAGTTAGGCTAATCCCCCACCTCATCCCTACCCACCCCCCAACAATTAGAATTTCTGTGGGTGGGATTTAATTTAATGATATTCTATTGGACCACATTGTGACATCATTGCATGCGGAAAACAAACGCTGTAGTCCAAAGGAGCCATTCATGGTGGTTCTTGGAAAGAGAAATATCTCCCTTTGGAGTGGACTTTAAGATTTGTGACTTTATAGGTCTTTTTTATGCCCAAAGATACACACTACACACTGACTAAAATTCAAAAAGTGAAAAAGCATAATAGCACCCCTTTAAGGAAGCGGCTGTAGTTATGAATGGGTTATTAATCACTGACTTTCCTAATCATTAAAGCTGCAGATTCCTTCACTTTGCGAAACACCACTGTTGCCATGCCATTGTTGTGGAGATGCACACCAGTTCTGTTGCGGATATTGTTGGAACTGTTGTTTTGTTGTAAAATATAACAAACAATATTGACAATATTGTGTTTAAAATGTAGGCTACATTTAAAATGTAAAATTTTCACTTAATATTACCTTTTTGTTGAACTGTTACATTAAATCAACATTTGCAATCATTTGAATATTCAGAGAAAATAGCATTTTTGCTCGTATTTTAAACATGAAAACAATAACTCCCACAGGGCATGTTTCTGTATCGAAGAGACTGGAGTTTTTTTAGATCGCTCTAATTACAGTCTGTGTCAATATTTGTTTTTTATGATATTAAGTGCTACAAATCTAATGTAAAGATACAATGAACAGTGCAATTTGCTAAAGCAGCATATACTGTCATACAGATGCTGCAGTCAGTTTTGACTGCAAAAGATGAGGTAATTTGATATGATTTGACTGTTTACGGCACTCACAATTTCCTCTTTTATACTAAAAGCGGCATTTTGCTTGTCAGAAATACATGCTTCATGTTAATGTTACTTTAATTCGAGTAGAATTAAATGAATGGCAAAGCTTAGCATTTTGTTCACGTACCCTCTCTGTCACCTCACGTACCCCAGTTTGAGGACCACTGCCTTAGGGCAACGTTGGGCAACAATGGTGCAGAATCACAGAGAAAATTCTCCATTCACATATCATAACGATGTTCAGAAATACAAAACCTCAAGAAATCATTAAGTGAACAGGGAAAAACACTTGAAACACATTGATGTATGTATGTATGTATATATATATATATATATATATATATATATATATATATATATATATTTATACAGTTGTGTTCAAAATTATTCAACCCCCAATGCTGTAAAGGGTTTTAGGGAATTTAGTGTACATTTGTAATTGTGTTCAGAATGAAATCTTACAAGGACTTTTTAAAGAACCCAATGCACCTAAAATGACATCAATTGTTTTTGTAATACAGTATTTAATGTTTTTTTTGTGATTTCTTCATTGACACAATTATTCAACCCCTTAAAGACTACCACTCTTAAGAACACAGGTTCATTCAAGTGTTTTCGATCAGGTATTGAAAACACCTGTGGATGTCAACGAGCAGCAATCAAGCATAATAAGCACCAATTAGGCAGATTTAAAATGACTGTGATACTCAGCTCCTTCTAGACATTTACTGGTATGTTTACAAACATGGTGAAGTCAAGAGAATGGTCCAGAAAGACAAGAGAACAGGTGATTTCTCTTCACAGGAAGGGCAATGGCTATAAGAAGATTGCAAAGATGTCAAACATACCAAGAGACACCATAGGAAGCATCATTCGCAAATTTAAGGCAAAGGGCACTGTTGAAACGCTACCTGGTCGTGGCAGAAAGAAGATGCTGACTTCGACTGCTGTGTGCTACCTGAAGCGCAAAGTGGAGAAAAGTCCCCGTGTGACTGCTGAGGAACTGAAAAAAGATTTGTCAGATGCGGGTACTGAAGTTTCAGCTCAGACAATAAGGCGCACACTGCGTAATGAAGGCCTCCATGCCAGAACTCCCAGGCGCACCCCCTTGCTGTCTCCAAAGAATAAGAAGAGTCGACTGCATTATGCCAAAAGTCAAGTGGACAAACCACAAAAGTTTTGGGATAGTGTTCTGTGGACTGATGAAACAAAATTAGAACTGTTTGGGCCCATGGATCAACGCTATGTTTGGAGGAGGAAGAACAAGGCCTATGAAGAAAAGAACACCTTGCCTACTGTGAAGCATGGCGGGGGGTCAATCATGCTTTGGGGCTGTTTTGCTTCTACAGGTACAGGGAAGCTTCAGCGTGTGCAAGGTACCATGAATTCTCTTCAGTACCAGGAGATATTGGATGAAAATGTGATGCAGTCCGTCACAAACCTGAGGCTTGGGAGACGTTGGACCTTTCAACAGGACAATGATCCCAAGCATACCGCCAAGTCCACTAGAGCATGGTTGCAGATTAAAGGCTGGAACATTTTGGAGTGGCCATCGCAGTCACCAGACTTAAATCCGATTGAGAACCTCTGGTGGGACTTAAAGAAAGCAGTTGCAGCGCGCAAGCCTAAGAATGTGACTGAACTGGAGGCTTTTGCCCATGAAGAATGGGCGAAGATATCCGTAGATCGCTGCAAGACACTTGTGTCAAGCTATGCTTCACGTTTAAAAGCTGTTATAACTGGAAAAAGGATGTTGTACTAAGTACTAAGATTGAATGTCACTTGGGGGTTGAATAAAACTGATAATGATGTGAGCACAGAAAAGACATTTGTGGTTATTTCATTATAAAAGTTATGTTATATTTGTCTGACTTACAAGTGCCTCTTTGATTTAATTGTAAACAAGATGACTGAAATGATCAAAATCAATGTCAAACTGGCCAAAATACTCAATTTCAGTGGGGGTTGAATAATTTAGAACACAACTGTATATATATATATATATATATATATACAGTGTATATATATATATATATATATATATATTTTTTTTTTTTTTTTTTTTTTTTTTTTTTACATTAGTGTGCGTAGCAGCTGATACACAACAAGGATGAATAATTCTAACTTACCATCTTAACCATTGTATTATGTTCGATTTCTGGGTACAATTTTGTTGTACCGGGTCAAATTGACCCTAATTGCATTCAATGCTATTTCCTAAATATCACATTATAAAAAAACAAGAAGGAATCAGGTATGAACAGGACCATTTTAATATCAGTACTTTTCACACATTACAAACAATTAACATCAAAAAGTATGATTTTTAAAAATTTGTTTAACCAAATGTTTTTTTTACATGTTTGTTTTAACAAATGCTGAACAACTCTTGTAACTTTTAACATTTACATTTTTTATTCAACATCTTTTCTTTTTCTGTTTTTCTTTTACATGTTCAAAATATCGGATCAAATTGGGGTCAAATTGACCCACAAACATCAAAATCTATAGAAAATGATTTGTGTACACTTCAAAGCACATTAGTCTATCCTCACTTTGCATGCATTTTTTAACTAGTGTCAAATTGACCCGGGAACATAATACAAAGGTTAAAGGTAGCTTGTTGTGTACCTTATCAACTTTATTTAATAATAAGGCATCAATTTGGGCTACTGGTAAACAATTCCAAAAAGGAAACCATCAACTGATATGTTATTCTTGTTCATAGGCTCTTTACTATCATTACTTACATTGAACAATGCACTTACTAATGGAATGTGTGAACCTTTTGTAAAGTGTACACTACTTCAACATTAACTTGTGTTACCAATATTTGTAGACTCTTTACTAAGCAGTCATTGATTTTAATGGTCCTTAAATGAGTGAAAGCCATTTACACATTACTTACATTTCCAGAATCTTTATTACATCACATAACTGGTCAACACTGGCAATCTTTGCCAGCACAAAATATACTAACACATTTTTAAGAACAAAAACTTTTTTCCATGCAGAAACAAACCATGTGCAACACTTCCAATTAAGACCTGAACAAGGAAAAAGACATTTTTTTTCAACTGTTTTTCAACTGTTCAACTTTTTTCTTTTTTTGCAAATTAAATATTTTTTTAATTGGAAACAACTGCCCATCAGTTTTCATGGTTGTGCTCCTAACTTAAACACAGGAGCACAGTCAAAGTTTTAGGGTAGGGACGAGGTGGGGGATTAGCCTAACTTTAGTGATGCAGCGTGGAGAGCAGCTTCTGAGATGCTTCAACGAGCCGCAGTGCGGCGGGTATAAACAAAGGCATTGACTAGAGTGGCCGTGTCAGAGCTGCAGCGTGCCGCAGAGACGCAGAGAAAAGTGTAACTAAGGAAGAGGTGTTTCAAATGAGTAGAAGGATCTGGGAGTGAGCAAGAATGGTTAAGTCAAGCTGGACAAATAGTGAGAAATCACATTTGGAGTAACCAAAGTACTCCAAATCACCTTCATGTTTTTAAAGGTGATATTTTATGTGAATGTCTTTGAACAGTCTTCCAAGAGGACCATTTCTGTGCTGGTTTCCCAGCCAGTAAGTCCACTCTATTAGATGTTGTTTTAATACATCCTCTGTCCTATTTCCTCTAAGACACTATATCTGTCCTTTGCAAGTTAACTACGCTCTTTCCAGATTCTGTGTATTACTGCCTGTTCTTGGATCCGCAAAACACTGATTGTGCTTCACAGGAAAGTGGTTATAGCCAAGATGGGTTAGTACCCCTCTGTAAGCATACATTCATCACTAAGTATGGAACTTCCAAGATGCATATGTCGTACAATAAGTGGGATGAGGTGATTTCAGGACCTTTGATGAACAAGTTTTAGAACGGGCTTGCTGTCATCAATCATAACAAACTGCCTGGGGTGTTGGTAGTTATTGTCAAATACTTTCTAAATAGGCCAAACCTATATACACCCCTCACATTTCAGCAATCATTTTAGTATATCTTCTCAAGGGACAATACTATAGAAATAAAACTTGGATATATGTTAAAGTAGTCAATGTGCAGCTTGTATAGCTGTGTATATTTACCTAAAAATAACTCAACATGCAGCCATTATTGTCAAAACAGCTGGCAACAAAAGTGAGTACACCCTAAGTGAACTTGTCAAAACTGTGTCCGAAGTGTCAATATTTTGTGTTAGCACCATTGTTATTTAGCACTGCCTTAATCATTCTGGGCATGGAATTCACCAGAGCTACACAGGTTGTTGCTGGGATCCTCTTCAAATCCTCTATAATGACATCATGGAGCTGCTGAATGTTAGACACAGGGTGCTTCTCCACCTTCCGCTTGAGGATGCCCCATAGGTGCTCAATAGGGTTCAGGTCAGATCACCTTCACCTGCACCTTCCTCAGCAAGGCAATTGTCATCTTGGTGGTGTGTCTGGGGTCATTATCATGTTGGAAAACTGCCGTTCAGCCCAGTATCTGAAGGAAAGGCATCATGTTCTGCTTCAGAAATGTACAGTACATAATGGAATCCATGTTTCCCTCAATAAACCGCAGTTCCCCAGTTCCAGCAGCACTCATGCAGCCCCAGACAATGATGCTACCACCATCATGCTTGACTGTAGGAGAGACACAGTTTTCTTGGTACTCCTCACCAGGGTATCACCACACATGCTGGACACCATCTGAGCCAAACAAGTTTGTCTTAGTCTCATCTGACCATAGGACATGGTTCCAGTAATTCATGCTCTTGGACAGGTTGTCTTTAGCAGGACAGGTTGTCTTTCTTGTAAGCCAGCTTCAGAAGAGGCTTCCTTCTCAGATGACGTCAGTGCAAACCGACTTCTTGTAGTTTGCAGCGTATGGTCTGAGCACTGACAAGCGGACCTTCTAGTTCTGCAACCTCTAAAGCAATGCTGGCAGCACTCATGCATCTGTTTTTTGAAGACAGGTTCTGCACCTGAAGCACAGAACGAGCACCCAACTTCGTTGATTGACCCTTGCGAGGCCTATTCCGAGTGGAACCCGTGATCACAATACTGTAACTCAGTTCCAGGTTGTTACTGAACCTCTTATAGCCTAGGCCATCTTTGTGGAGAGCAACAATTCTAATTCTCAAATCTTCAGAGAGTTCTTTGCCATGAGGTGCCTTATTAACTCCCTGGGGTCGACGCTCACGCCGGTGTGATCAGCTCACATTTTTTAAGATCAGTGCGAAAGACACTAAAAATACTCTGTCGATTTTGGTCACACAAATAAGTGTTATACATCATTAGAAACCATTAAGTGTATACTTTTATTTGTGCACACTCACAATAAAAAACTGAACTGTGTGCTTCTTTAAATGAAAGAAAATATACAGGGTGCTTTCTCAGTCTTCACTCTCTCTGTGAACTGCTTTTAGAAATGCGTCAATAAAATGAACCTAAACTCAGCGAATACTCGGCACACAGACAGGAGAGATATATCTATAGAAAGCTTCATATCTCAAGTTTATATAAATCAAATCTTATCAAAAACAAATATTCTGTGCTAAAGTGTGAAACCAACATGATGCATAGTTTTGCCCTCAGAGCAAATTATTTTTAATGCGATCACACCCACAAGCTGCTTTTGCTTTTGATATGATAAATAGCCACGTGCCAGGCGCAGCATGTTAGCCCCCACATCATCGTAAACAAAGCTTGGCTATTCATCAAGTTTATCTTGGCTGCTGTTTGTTTCTGGAAGAAGCTATTATGAATGCTACAAGTCTAAGAATGTCTAGCTCATGTTTATTATTAATACTCTGTTCCCAAATAGAGTTTTATAAGGTGCTAAACGATAATTTGTTTCTCAGATATAAAATGTCCTTTTAACATAGTACAAAGTATGCATGAATCTGTGACTACAAGATCGTTATATACAGATTCTTCTGATATTAACATGCTCAGAGATGTTTTTTGTTTTTGTTTTTTAGTGATCTGATACCTGCACTGCTGATGAATCTTGCTGATATTTACTGCTGATTTTACTTTTCTTCTGAGAGCGCTGTACCAACATCAGATGTTATTCTTCACTGATTTTCTATGGTAAAATAAGCTTCCGTGACTGTGTTTTTTTTTTTTTGTTTGTTTTTTTTTTCTTGAATCCATGGAAAGAAGCAGCAAACACTTAAATATCAGGCATGGTTTACTAGTTTCAGTTGCTGAACAGGAATGACACAAGGTCGTTTCACGTCTCTGTGGTTAGGTCAGTGAGTACAATAATATTCTTTGACCATCATTATGTATGTTTTGATTATATTGTGTTGTAAATAAAATACAAATGACCAAAAACCCCCATTATCTTACTCTCCGCACATTCTTTGTTACCTGCCTCATAGTGACAGTCACACTGATGGGCCATTAGGGGATGGCCTTTTGTCTCCCAGGTGTGAATCACTAAATATTCATGGCCATTATCCCTCCCTCGCATACGGCTTTCTATCACAAAAGATGTCTTAGAAAATTTACATCAATATATTGTTTTCTAAACAAGATCATTTTCACATCATTTTGAAGTAAATATTCTAGCCTACAAGAGTGATTACTCAAAAGCCTTGTTCAGGACTATTCAGTATGAGTGATTATGGCCTTATTTCAGCTACATTTATTTTCCCAAAATTTACTAACCACGCATAATCTTTTTTTTTGCTTTCTAAAAAACATGTACATCCATCTTGCTCACATATTATTGTAGCACCGTGTATGCTGAATACAAAACAATTATATGTTGGTCAGTAGTATGTTATAAGTAGCTGAAATAAGCACAAATGTCAGGGCATGTCAAAACATCTAAAGGGCCCCAAAATCACCTCAGACCCCAGAGGGTTAAACATCCAGTAGTCAGTATGAGAGAATTGTACTCTAAAGAACCAAATTTTAACTGCTCTAATACAAGATTCACAACTTTGTATTGTCCTGTCAAGCAGACAAAAACATGAACATGATGAATAGGACATGTGGCTTTGCATCGTTAAATGACATAGGGCTGTTATCACTTTTGTTGCCAGCTATTTTGACAATAATGGCTGTATGTTGAGTTATTTTCAGGGGGCAGTAAATATACACTGCTATATATATCCAAGTTTCATTTCTATAGTACTGTTCCTTAATGAATGGACAGAAAGCTCTCAGGTTTCATTTAAAATGTCTTAATTTGTGTTTCAAAGATGAACCAAAAGTATGGAACATCCATCAGTAAAAAACAAACATTAAGTTTTCTTTTCTGCCAAGCATGGCTGCTTTTTCTTGTACTTGCAGAGCTTATCACCTTCTCCAAAGTGTCTGTTTTTCCTGATTTGAGAGATTTTGAAACAAGGATTGGGATTAGTTGTAGTATACACATAAATGGCGGAGATTAATACATTAAATAACAAAACCATAATATTCATTAAATCATTTCATGCACTTAATAATATATTAAAGAACCTTACCTCAAACATGTATGTATTGTTTTGGAATTGTCCAGGTATTGGCTGGTATGGGTCTGTAATATTATGGTACAGATGGAAAAATCTTGTTTAGTGCTCATGAGGAAGCTAAGATGCCACTGGGACTTTGGGTCGACTGAGAGAAGAGTGAGCACTGAAGAATAAATAAATAAAAATAAAATAACAGAAGAACAAGCTCTCTCTTTTCTTAACATGGTGTTGGATCCAGTCGAGACATGTCTGCAAAAAAAGTCAGTGCTGAACTCCCTGATTCTTATCAGGCAGATAAGTTCGTTTAAACTTTCAGAGGCTCCTGGGGCATATGGCAGCCGTAGCTGTGATTTGGCTACTTGGCTGCTCCATATGAGATCGCTTCAGCACTGGCCACATGACCGGATCCTGAGATGGACATGGCACTGTGGCACACTTCAGGTTGGCCTCCCCCTCAGTGTTGCCACCTTCTCAGCCCCTGCTCACACCCTGCATTCTTACGGGCAGCTGTGCTCTTAGACCAGGTGTCGAGGCATGAGGCAATCAACTCAGATGCCTCCGACATGGGCTAGGGTGCCGTTTGCAACAGGCAGGCAGCCTCGGGCTCCTGAACAGAACCTCGACTGAAGCAACAATAGTCACCTCGAGTTGCTAGCAGTGCTTTGTCCTCCACCAGTTTATACCAATGCTTTTGGGACGAGCACACGCTAGTCCATATAGACACCATAGCCATGATAGCATACACCTACCGCCAAAGTGGTCTACGCTCCAGTCTACGCTCCAAGGTGGTCTACGCTGCGACTTGCCCACCATCTCCTCCTCTGGAGTCTGACATGGCTCAAATCACTGCGCGCCATTCTCTTTTTTTAAGAGAGTTGAGTTGCGCTCTTCCTAAGAATGGTGACTCCAACCCCAGGTGGTCCAGCTCATCTGGAGTCGATGAAGCTCGGGTAGACCTGTTTTGCTTCCACAGCTGGACCCGGGGTCTCCTCAAGTACGCCTTCCCCAGTGAGCCTCCTTGCACAAACCTGTGCGAGATCGGGAAGGATGAGGAGAAGGTTCTGCTGGTGCGTCTTACTGACCCACCCCGAACCTGGTATGGTGACACTCATGTTCCTCGTGACAGCCCTCCCTAGTTTGGCACAATCTGGCACCAGCATCCCGATCTATGGAACCTGCATGTCTGGCTTCTTGATGGGATGCAGTAGACCTCACTGGCCTTTTCAACAGGCCGTGGTAAACATTATCACTCAGGCTAGAGCCCCCTCTATGAGGCTGGCCTACGCTCTGAGGTAAGGTTTTTTTCATTGTATGGTGCTCCTCTCGCCAAGAGACTCGGTCAGAGTTGTGCTTTCCTTTCCGTGGCAGAAGTTGGAGCCAAGGATGTTCCCTCCACTTTGTATGCATTAGTCACGGCTATCACGGTATAAAGAAAAAGATGCTGTGCATGGTCGTCCCTAGGGAAGCATCACCTGACCGTTGGGTTCCTAAAGGGTGCAGGAGGATAAATCCTCCTAGGCCGCACCTCATCCCATCTTGAGGATCTCTCCGTCGCCCTTCTAGGTCTACACGGAGCTCCCTTTGAGTCGCTTGATTCAGTCGAGCTAAAATTCCGGCCGTTTAGACCTTGCTCCTGATCACGCTCACTTCTATCAAGAGGGTAGGGACCTGCACGCATTCTCAACCAACAGAACGTGCCTTGAATTTTGGACCGGCTATTCTCATGTGACCTAGAGATCCCAGCCCGGTTATGTGTCCAAGGTTCCCACCACTAACTTCCAAGTTCAGGTGGTGAACCTGCAAGCGCTGCCCCCAGAGGAGACAGACCAGGCCTTGACGTTGCTGTGTTCCGTTTGTGCCATGCTCGTTTACGTAGACTGCACCCGGAGCTTAGGGGTCAGCAGACGGGGAATGCTGTTCTCAAGTAGAGGTGGCCCATTGGGTGGTAGATGCCTCACCTCGGCTTCTAGTGCCAAGGTGAGCTGTGTCCCCTAGAAGCCGAGTCCACCCTACAAAGTGTTATTCCTCCTAGGCATTGTGCACAGGGAACAGAGTCGTTACGTCCTCCTGCCACAATCCTGAACTGCGCTGAATGCTGGGATGCATCTCGGCTCCTCAGCATAAACCTGAATGAGTGGATGCACGCCACCATCTTATACACCCGTGTGTACAGGGGAGTGGTTTGGCATGCAAATTTCACTTGCCAATGTTCATTGACCTGTTTTCTTAAGCTCAGAGGTGATTGGGCTCCCAAGTGAGACCCCAAATACGTCAGTTATGACGTAATGTCTCTGTTCCCTCCTTCAGGGAACAGAGGGTTACAGATGTAACCGAGACATTTCCTCAGAAGAGGAAAAAGTGCATTGATTGCGTCGGCGCCTCAAGTGCATGCAACATATTTTGCTAACTTGATATCACAATCTAATGAAATACAGTTAAAGAAATGTAGGCTATGAAAAGTTACACTGCTCAATTTAAATGGTCACTAGTACAATCTGTTCAGCGTGAACACCACCACATTGTGCTACTTGTATTTTAGAAAGGGGAACAAGCCTATAGATGTTTTTAAAATGTTTATATATTTTTTTTTAATATATAACCCTGTTCCTGGAGATTAACCTTCCTGCAGAGTTTAGTTCCAACGCTGATCAAACACACCTGTCTGTAATTATCAAGCACTCCTTCAGATCCTAATTAGTTGGTTCAGGTGTGTTTGATCAGGGTTGGAGCTAAACTCTGCAGGAAGGTCGATCTCCAGGAACAGGGTTGAGCACCCCTGTTTTAAACATTAGCTTTTTACTTGTATTTTAACCTACATTTGTTCTAAATGTGACATAAAGCTGTGACTTGAATGATCTTTTTTTCCTCTCAAAACAAAGTTATATACAAATAGCATATTTTTTAACCACGCAGTAAACATTTTAAATGTCTTGAAAAAACAAAAAACAAAACAAAACAAAACAAAACAAAAAAAACTTAATTTCGCTTAAAGTTTTTCCGTTCCTTTAATACATTTGGCCAAAATCTTGTACAAAATTATGTTTTATTGGCCATATATGCAAGATACCAGACTAAGACTCTTCATTTTTATTTGTTTATTTATGTATATTTGTTTTGTTTTTTTAGTAAAGTACTTGTATTATTATTATTAGGGGCCAAGCACCGAAGGTGCGAAGGCACCTATTGTATCCGTTGGCATTCTTTTTATTAGGGGCCAAGCACCATGGTGTGAAGGCACCTATTGTATCCGTTGGCGTTCTTATTATTAGGGGCCAAGCACCGAAGGTGCGATGGCACCTATTGTATCCATTAGAATTCTTATTAGGGGCCAAGCACCGAAGGTGCGATGGCACCTATTGTATCCGTTAGCGTTCTTATTAGGGGCCAAGCACCGAAGGTGCGAAGGCACCTATTGTATCCGTTGCCGTTCCTATTATTATTATAATTCTTCCATTTCCGCTCTTGAGTCTATGGCAGCCCATAGAACCGCTTGCGGGAAAGTTGTGAAATTTGTCTCATCACTAACCATAGCAAATTTTGAGTCTCTAAATCAAACTCTCTAGTGCCACCACTTGTCCAAAATTTCAATAATTTTATGCTAATAACTTTTGAACCATAAGGCACAGAAGAAATTTTTTTTTCTCTGAATCCTTGGCTCATGCTGAGTCGAATAAAGTCCAAAATTAAAAAATTGTAAGGTTTAGTTTTTTTTTCTATACTTTTTTGTTCATATAACCTACTTTTTCGAACTCGTCCTAGACGATTTGTCTGATTTTCACCAAAATTGGCGCAGATCATCTTCAGACCATGCTGGCAAAAAGTTATGGAATTGAAGTTGATTAGTCAAACCGTTTTCGAATAACGCGCGAACAAATTCTATGAAAAGGAGGCAAAAATGGTTGTGACGCTATATCTCCGCAACGGTTTGGCGTATTCAGACCAAACTTGGTGTGAGTCATAACAAGCACGACCTGAGGTTATCTGCAGTGTTTCGGCACAGTGCCCCCTAGTGGCCTGGGGATATGAAAAATTGCTTTTTTTGCTTATAACTTCTGAATGGTTAGGCCAAAAATCTCTTTAGATTTGTTGCATCATGCCAAGTCCAACCATACCCAATTTTCCCATGTCAGCCTTTTTGGGTGTCGGCCATATTGAATTTTGTCCAAAAATGCTATATTTCTTAAATGCATTAACGTATCGTTACAAAACTCCTTATGTGTCTTCGGCACCATGCCCTGACAGTACTCAAAAAGTTTGGGGGCAGCACCACCTTGTGCCCAAAAGTTATAAAGACATTTACAAAAATGCTAATAACTTCTGCGTACATTAGCCTAATGAAAGTGATCTCAATGGATTCCTTGGGTCAAGACGAGAACATTAATACCCATTATGCCAATATTGGCCAAACTTCCTGTCCGCCACTTTTGATTAATGTTGGAAACCTACTTTTTCAAACTACTCCTACACTGTTAGTCCAATCTTCACCAAATTCGACTCTGATCATCTTCAGACCTTGCTGACAAAAAGTTATGGATTTCCTGTCAATATGCAAAATGGTTTCCGTTTAGCGCGTCAAAGAATTTGCCGGAAAGATGCCACAGTACATCTGAGGCTGTATCTCTGCAAAGCTTTGACATATTGACACCAAAATTTATACGTGCCATTGTCACCTCACACTGACCACGCCACATCAATTTGGTAACGGCGCCACCTATTGGTCAGAAGTAATACACCATTCATTAAACATTAATAATGAAATTTCCAAAAATGCTAATAATTTGTGCTTGCATTAACCTATTGTAATAAAACTGGTCTCAAAATATTCTTTGGCTCATGCCGACAACATACATACCAATTATACCACACTTCACTAAACTTTCTTTTCCACCATTTTGATTAATATACAAAATCTACGTTTTCGAACTCATCCTAGACCGCTGGTCCAATTTTCACCAAATTTGACTCAAATCATCTTCAGACTGTGCTGACTCAAAGTTATGGATTTCGTGTCGATAGACAAAAACATTTTCGTACACCGCCACTACACATTTGAGGCATGATGTCAAATTGACCCTAAGGCTGTATCTCTGTAAAGATTTGACATAATGACACCAAACTTTGTGTGTGTCATTGTCACCTCACACAGAACACATCACATCAATTTGAAAACAGCACCACGTATTGGTCAAAAGTGATAAGCCATTAAATTATGTTACTGTTTGTATTTATGATTTTTCAGCCATTTCAACTGATCTTATCCTAAGATGATCTTAATTACTCATTTTTGTAGTCGGTCTGTTGCTGCTTGCCATGCTTAACTCCTCATTCTGCCTCTTTAGTGCTTGGCCCCGCAATTGTTGCTTGCAGCTATATTTATTAGGGGCCAAGCACCGAAGGTGCAATGGCACCTATTGTATCCGTTGCCGTTTTTATTAGGGGCCAAGCACCGAAGGTGCGATGGCACCTATTGTATCCGTTAGAATTCTTATTATTATTCTTCTTCTTCCGCTTCTTGTTCCGCTCTTGAGTCTATGGCAGCCCATAGAACCGCTTGCGGGAAAGTTGTGAAATTTGGCACACTGATAGAGGACAGTCCCAACATTAACCATACCAAATTTGGAGTCTCTAATCCAAACTCTCTAGCGCCACCACTTGTCCAAAGTTTCAATAATTTTATGCTAATAACTTTTGAACCGTAAGGCACAGAATCAAAATTATTTTTTCTTTGTAAAATGTTTTTTTTTTTTTGCTTATAACTTCTGAATGGTTTGGCCAAAAAATCACAAAACTGGTCTCTTCAGATTTGGTGCATCATGCTGAGTCCAACCATATCCAATTTTCCCATGTCAGCCATTTTGAGTGTCGACCATATTGAATTGTGTCCAAAATTGCTATATTTTACGAACGCACTGACATATCGTTACGAAACTCGGTATGTGTCTTTGGCACCATGGCCTGACAGTACTCAAAAAGTTTGGATATAGTGCCATCTTGTGGTCAAAAGTTATAATGAAATTTAGAAATCTGCTTATAACTTTTGTTTTAATTGGCCTACTCTAATGAAAGTAGTCTTGATATATTCCTTGGATCATGCCGAGATCATTGATACCAATTATGCCATAATTGGATAAACTTCCTGTCCACCATTTTGATTTATGTTGAAAACCTACTTTTGCGAACTCCTCCTAAACTGTTCGTCCGATTGTCACCAAATTTGACTCAGATCATCTTCAGACCGTGCTGACAAAAAGTTATGGATTTCGTGTCGATGCTTAGTAGGAAACGGTTTTCGTTTAGCGCGTCAACAAATTTGCTGGAAGGATGCCAAACTGCATCTGAGGCTGTATCTCTGCAGAACTTTGACATATTTCCACCAAACTTTGTATGTGTCATTGTCACCTCACACTGACTACGCCACATCAATTTAGTAACCGCACCACCTCTTGGTCAGAAGTAATACACCGTTCATTAAACATTAACAATGAAATTTCCAAAAATGCTAATAACTTTAGTTTACATTGGCCTACTCTAATAAAACTGGTCTTGTTATATTCCTTGGATCATGCCGAGAACACTGATACCAATTATACCATAATTGGATGAACTTCCTGTCCGCCATTTTGATTAATATTGAAAAACTACTTTTTCAAACTCCTCCTAGACCGTTGGTCCAATTTTCACCAAATTTGATTCAGATCATCTTCCGACCATGCTGTCAAAAAGTTATGGTTTTCGTGTCAATAGATGAAACAGTTTTCGTTTAGCACATCAACAAATTTGTTGGAAAGATACCTAACTGCATCTGAGGCTATATCTCTGCAGAACTTTGACATATGTGCACCAAACTTTGTATGTGTCATTGTCACCTCACACTGACTACGCCACATCAATTTAGTAACCGCACCACCTCTTGGTCAGAAGTAATACACCATTCATTAAACATTAATAATGAAATTTCCAAAAATGCTAATAACTTTAGTTTACATTGGCCCACTCTAATAAAACTGGTCTTGTTATATTCCTTGGATCATGCCGAGAACACTGATACCAATTATACCATAACTGGATGAACTTCCTGTCCGCCATTTTGATTAATATTGAAAAACTACTTTTTCAAACTCCTCCTAGACCGTTGGTCCAATTTTCACCAAATTTGATTCAGATCATCTTCCGACCATGCTGACAAAAAGTTATGGTTTTCGTGTCAATAGATAAAACAATTTTCGTTTAGCACATCAACAAATTTGTTGGAAAGATGCCTAACTGCATCTGAGGCTGTATCTCCACAAAGCTTTGACATATTTACACCAAACTTTGTATGTGCCATTGTCACCTCACACTGACCACGCCACTTCAATTTGGTAACAGTGCCACCTACTGGTCAGAAGTAATACACCATTTATTAAACATTAATAATGAAATTTCCAAAAATGCTAATAACTTGTGATTGCATTAGCCTACTGTAATAAAACTGTAATAAAAAAATATTCTTTGGGTCATTCCGACAACATACATACCAATTATACCATACTTGGCTGAACTTCCTTTCCGCCATTTTGATTAATGTACAAAACCTACTTGTTCGTACTCCTCCTAGACCGTTGATCCGATTTTCACCAAAATTGAGTCAGATCATCTTCGGACTGTCCTGACTCAAAGTTATGGATTTCGTGTCAATAGACTAAACCATTTTCGTACAGCGCCACTACAGATTTTAGGCTCGATGCCAAAATGATTCTGAGGCTGTATCTCTGTAAAGCTTTGGCATAATGACACCAAAATTTGTGTGTGTCATTGTCACCTCACACAGAACGCATCACATCAATTTGAAAAAGCACCACCTATTGGTCAAAAGTGATAAGCCATTAAATTATATTATTGGTTGTATTTATGATTTTTCAGCCATTTCAACTGATATCATCCTAAAATGACTTTAGTTACTCATTGTTACAGTCGGTCTGTTGCTCCTTGCCATGCTTAGCTCCTCATTCTGCCTCTGTTGTGCTTGGCCCCGCAATTGCTGCTTGCAGCTATATTTATTATATTTATATATTTATATTTATTAGCGCCACCACCTGTCCAAATTTTCAATAATTTTATGCTAATAACTTTTGAACCGTAAGCCACAGAATCAAAATTCTTTTTTCCTCTGAATCCTTGGCTCATGCCGAGTCGAATGAAGTCCAAAATTCAAAAATAAGGTTTCGTTTTTTTTTCTAGAAATTTTTGTTCTTAAAACCTACTTTTTCGAACTCGTCCTAGACAGTTTGTCTGATTTTCACCAAAATTGGCTCAGATCATCTTCAGACCATGCTGGCAAAAAGTTATGGAATTCAAGTTGATTAGTCAAACAACGCGCGGATGATTTCTACGAAAAGCACGCAAAAATGGTTGTAAGGCTATATCTCCGAAACGGTTTGGCATATTGAGGCCAAACTTGGTGTGTGTCATAACAAGTATGACTTGAGGCTACCTGCAGTGTTTCGCACAGTGCCACCTAGTGGTCAGGAGATATAAAAAATGGGTATTTTTGCTTATAACTTCTGAATAGTTAAGCCGAAAATCATGAAACCAGTCTCTTTATATTTGGTGCATCATGCCGAGTCAAACCATATCCAATTTTCCCATGTCAGCCAATTTGGCTGTCGGCCATATTGAATTTTGTCCAAAAATGCTATATTTTACAAACGCATTGACGTATCGTTATGAAACTCGGTATGTGTCTTCGGCACCATGCCCTGACAGTACTCAAAAAGTTTGGGGGCAGCGTCACCTTGTGGTCAAAAGTTATAAAGAAATTTACAAAAATGCTAATAACTTATGCTTACATTAGCCTATTGTAATGAAACTGATCTCAATAGATTCAATTAGACAAAACCGTTTTCGTACAGCGTCACTACACATTTGAGGCATAATGGCAAAATGACTCTAAGGCTGTATCTCCGGAAATATTTGACATAATGACACCAAACTTCGTGTGTGTCATTGTCATCTCACACAGAACACATCACATCAATTTGAAAACAGCACCACCTATTGGTCAAAAGTGATAAGCCAATAAATTGTATTACTACTATCATCCTAAAATGACTTTAGTTACTCATTGTTACAGTCGGTCTGTTGCTGCTTACCATGCTTAGCTCCTCATTCTGCCTCTGTTGTGCTTGGCCCCGCAATTGCTGCTTGCAGCTATATTTATTATTAGGGGCCAAGCACCGAATGTGCGGTGGCACCTATTGTATCCGTTGGCGTTATTATTCTTCCTCTTCCGCCGCAAGTCTATGGCAGCCCATAGAACCGCTTGCGGGAAAGTTGTATAATTTTGCACACTGATAAAGGACAGTCCCAACATTAACCATAGCAAGTTTGGAGTCTCTAACTCAAACTCTCTAGCGCCACCACTTGTCCAAACTTTCAAAAGATTTATGCTAATAATGTTTGAACCGTAAGCCACACAACAAAAATTCTTTTTTCCTCTGATTCCTTGGCTTATGACGAGTCGAATGGACACCAAAATTCAAAAATCGTAAGGTTTAGTTTTTTCGCTATTCTCAATTGTTCGTAAAACCTACTTTTTCGAACTCGTCCTAGGCCGTTGCACCGATTGTCACAAAAATTGATCCAGATCATCTTCAGACCACGCTGGCAAAAAGTTATGGAATTCAAGTCGATTCGTCCAGCCGTTCACGAATAACACGCGAAAGAATTCTACGAAAAGCTAGCAAAAATCAATGTGAGGCTATATCTCCGTAACAGTTTGGCATATTGACACCAAACTTGGTGTGCGTTATAACAAGCATGACCTGAGGCGAACTGCAGTGTTTCGGTGCAGTGCTCCCTAGTGGTCAGGAGATACGAAAAATGGCTATTTTTCTTTATAACGTCTGAATGATTTGTCCAAAAATCACAAAACTGGTCTCTTTAGATTCGGTGTGTCATACCGAGTCGAACCATATCCAATTTTCCCATATCAGCCATTTTGGGTGTCGGCCATTTTGAATTTAGCTTTAAAATGCTGTATCTTGAGAACAGATTAGCGTATCGTTTCGACATTAATTACAAAAATGTTCGGCACCATGCCCTGAATGTACATAACAATTTTTGGGCCAGCGCCACCTTGTGGTCAAAAGTTATAGAGAAATTTACAAAAATGCTAATAACTTCTGCTTACATTAGCCTATTGTAATGAAACTGATGTCAATAGATTCCTTGGGTCAAGCCGACAACATTGATATCTATTATGCCGAAATTGGCCAAACTTCCTGTCCGCCATTTTGATTAATGTACAAAACCTACCTTTTCGAACTCCTCCTAGACCGTTAGTCCGATCTTCACCAAATTTGACTCAAATCATCTTCAGACCATGCTGGCAAAAAGTTATGAATTTCGTGTCGATACACGAAACCATTTTCATACAGCAAAAAAGAAATTTACAAAAATGCTAATAACTTCTGCTAACATTAGCCTATTGTAATGAAAGATCTCAGTAGATTCCTTGGTTCAAGCCGAGAACATTGATACCCATTATGCCAGTATTGGCCAAACATCCAGTCCGCCATTTTGATTAATGTTGAAAACCTACTTTTTCGAACTCCTCCTAGACCATTAGTCCAATTTTCACCAAATTTGACTCAGATCATCTTCAGACCTTGCTGACAAGAAGTTATGGATTTTGTGTCGATATACGAAATGGTTTTCATTTAGCGCATCAGCCAATTTACTGGAAAGATGCCAAACTACATCTGAGGCTGTATCTCTGCAAAGCTTTGACATATTGACACCAAATTTTATGTGTTATTGTCACCTCACCCTGACCACGCCACATGAATTTGGTAACAGCACCACGTATTGGTCAGAAGTAATACACCATTCATTAAACATTAATAATGAAATTTCCAAAAATGCTAATAACTTTTGACAGTGTTAGCCTATTGTAATAAAACTGGTCTCAAAATATTCCTTGGGTCATGCTGACAACATACATACCAATTATACCATAGTTGGTCAAACTTCCCTTTCCACCATTTTGATTAATGTACAAAACCTACTTGTTTGAACTCCACCGTTGATCCAGTTTTCACCAAATTTGACTCAAATCATCTTCACACTGTGCTGACTCAAAGTCATGGTTTTTGTGTCAATAGACAAAACCGTTTTCGTACAGCGCCACTACACATTTGAGGCATGATGCCAAATTGACTCTAAGGCTGTATCTCTGGAAAGATTTGACATAATGACACCAAACTTTGTGTGTGTCATTGTCATCTCACACTGAACACACCACATCAATTTGAAAACAGCACCACCTATTGGTCAAAAGTGATAAGCCATTAAATTGCATTACTACTGGTTGTATTTATGATTTATCCGCCATTTCAACTGATATCATTTTAACATGACTTTAATTACTCATTGTTGAGGTCGGTCTGTTGCTCCTTGACGTGCTTAGCTCCTCATTCTGCCTCTTTTGTGCTTGGCCCTGCAATTGCTGCTTGCAGCTATATTTTATTGTTACATTTATTTACCTAATTATAAGTTTATTTTTTATGCGTTATATATATATATATATATATATATATATATATATATATATATATATATATATATATATGTATATACAGTGATGTGAAAAAGTAAGGACACCCTACTGAATT
>NW_026128529.1:0-8464 GCF_022985175.1 Labeo rohita
TTCAACTTTTCTTTTTGGCAGATTTTTGGGAAACTGGCGAAAAAAGGTTTACCCAGCCCTTTTTGACAGGTGCCCAATTTTTGGGGCCCACAATAAGCAAAAATTTTTAACAATCAAAAATCTTCTGCATTGAAAATCTTTTTCAGATGTGAAAAACGGGGTCAGAAAAAATTTCGAATCCTTTTTCGACGAAAAGATTTTGCTTTCAGATGCCTTTTTCACTAGAATGCCCTTAAAGGTTTTAAGGCTCTAATCCCAAATGAAAGTTTAACACAAAATTATTTCCATTTTTAAATTTCCCTTTTTTCATGGGGAAAAAACGGGGGGTCAGTTTTCAAAAAATGAACTGTCGCTGACTGAAGAAAATTTTTCCCAACCCTCTGGTTAGATCCCTCAAAACTTTTTGGTTTTCCCCTAGAATGCCCAAGGGCCTAATTTTCCTTTCAATGCAAAATTTTAAAATCAAGAAGTGTATTTCACAAAATTTCCTCAGGAAACAATGTACCAAAAACCAGAGAACTCCCTTTTCCGGGCCAAAAAGACGTTTGACCATTTCCAAACATCCCTTTGTTCATAAGTGGGATCCCTAAAATACTGGCTTTCCCAAAAGGCCAACTCCCGTTTATGAACTGACATAATTGCAAAATTTCAACACTAAAGAATGCTTCAGACAAATGTTGGAAAAATGGGAATTTTCATGAAATGATAACCGTTTTGGAGGAAAAATTTTTTAGAGCGTTTGGGCATGCCCAATGAAAGCCTAAAAGTTTTTTTTATCTTAGAATGCCCTAACTTCCGGTTTTTATAAACCCTAATTTTAACCCAAATTAATGCAAAAACCCAACAAGAAGTTTATTTTTTGAAAAAAATTTTCCTTTCAGGAGGAAAAGCTTTAAGGGTCAGACATAAAAATTGGGGAACTGTCGTTTTTTCAGGGGTTGAAACGCATTCATGTTTTCCCCCAAAAAACTGCCCCAAAAAAAGCAATAAATAAAGGAAAGTTATTTAAAATTGAAAAATTCATTTTTAATGGGGGTAGTTTTTTCCCAATAAAATTTTAGGGGCCTGAAAACCTTGGGGGCTTTCTGGATGGAAAAAAGGTTTTTGGGGACCCATTTCCAAAACCGGCTGCTTGGGGAAAACCCAAAAGGTCCTTTTATTTTAAAAAACCAGCGTTTTAAAATTGAACAAAAAATTTTTCACTCAGGGGAAAAGTGTTTTTAAATGCAGGAAAACATTCCGGGGGTTTTAAAATTTTCTTTAAAAATTTTGAACCTTCGAAAAAAATTTGGGGACCTTCCCTTGGAAAGCTGGTTTTGGGAATTAGCTTAAACAAAGGCTTTTAATGGGTTTTTCATAGAAAACCCAAGAAGAAATTTCAAAATTGAAAAAAAATTTTCACTGTGAAAAATTTTTAAAGGGGGGGTCATTCAGGGAAATTTTTGGCTTTAAAATTTTGTTGACCTAGAAAAAACGTTTTGGGGGTTTTTCCCGGGACGAAAAATGAGGAAATTTCATCATAAAAACCCCCTTTAAAATTTTAAAACGTTTTTTATAAAAAACAAAGTTTAATTTCAGCCCCAAATTTTAAAAATGTTTAACCCCAAATAAAGGAAAGGTTTTTAAAATTAAAAAACATTCATGTGGAACTTTTTTCTTTAAAAATTTTATTGAACAAAAAACCTTTAGGGGGCTTTGGGTTTTAAAAAAAAATTTTTTTTTGGTTCTAGCTAAAAACCAAAACATTTGGCCGCCCCAAACGTTTTATAAAAAACAAATTTTCACCTTTTAAAAAAAACCCCCTTAAAAATTTTAATCAAAAGGAAAGTTTTTAAAATTGAAAAAATTTTCCCCTTATTTTGATTTTTGAATGGGGTTTAGTTAGAAACAAAAACCATTGGACTGGCCCAGACTTTTTGGGCTTTTCCAGCCAAAAACCCAAGGTTTTTTGGGAACCCCAAAACCCCTTTTTATAAAAACCAAATTCCCTAATTTTCCAAAAATTCCCCCAAACAAAAAATGTTTTTTTGCTTTGGGAAATTTTTCAAGGAAAAAACATTTTAATGGGGTTTTGATTTTTTATTAAATCTTTAAAAAAACCCCTTTGGCCTTAAAACCCATTTTTTGGGCATTTCAAAAAAAAGGCCGGGGTTTAAAAGCCAAAAGGGCTTTTGGTAGAAATTGCTGTTATTTTTTAAGGAAAACTCCCCACTTTAAAAATTTTAACACATAAAAAAAATTTTTTTACATTGAAATAATTTTCCTTAGGGTGTTTTTTAAGTTTTTTTCTTTAAAAATTTTATTAACCTTCGTTTCATAAAAAACGTTTGAGACCCTTTCCGGGAAACCCCCTGGTTTTAGGCTTGGGGTCCTAAAAAACTTTTTTGGGGAAAAGGGCCCTAAAACGTTTTTCTGGGGTCAAAACAAATGAAATTTTTCAAAAATCTAAACCAACTTTAAAAAATTTTTCCACATGCATGAAAAAAAAGTTATTTAAAAGCAGAAAGACACTTTTTGATGGTTAAAATTTTTTGCAAAAAAATTTGGGGGGGACCCTTTAGTTATAAAATTTTTAGTTGGGGCCCTTCTGGGAAACGCCAAAATGTTTTTGGGGCATCCAGCTCAAAAAAAAAAGGGGATGTTTTGGAAAGGTCAAAAAAGTCTTTTCCCCGTCAGAAAAACCCAGTTCATGCAATTTCATGAAAAATCTGACCTTAATATTGTAAATGTTTCACATGCATGAAAGTGAAAGTTATTTACAATGCAGAAAGACACTCTTGATGTGTTAGAATGTTTTTTGCATATGAAATTTAGTTAGAAGATCAGTTCAAAACACTTAGTTAAGGACTTCTAAGAATGCCATGTAGTAATTTATGCATCTCAGCTCAAGAAACAAAGGCATGTCAGAAATGCTCTAAAACGCCTTTCTCAGTCACGTTAGCTTTACATGTAGCTTCATGAAAACGACCCATTGCTAAAATGTTTCACATGCATGAAAGGAATGTTATTTGCAATGCAGAAAGACACTTGATGTGTTAGATGTTTTTTTGCATGTATGAAATTTAGTTAGAGCCTCAGTTCATAAACGCTTTAGTTAGGGTGTGACTTCGAGGGACACAAATTGTTTGTAGCATCTCAGCCACGAAACCAAGGCATGCTCGAACGTTGTTCTAAAACATCTTTTTCTCAGTCAGAAAACGACAGCTCATGCAATTTCATAAAAAATCTGACCCACATTTGCTCAAAAATTCTTCACATGCATGAAAGTAAAAACGCTGTTAGTATTCTAGGATCTCTTTTGGGCATCTCAGCCTGCCTAAACCAAGGCATGTAGAAAAAAAACACACTCCTTGATGTTAGAATGCATTTTTGCATATGAAATTTAGTTAGAGCCTCAGTTCATAAAACGCTTAGTTAGAGCCTTCTAGGAACACCAGTAGTGATTTTAGGCATCCTAGCTTATGAAACAAAGGCATGTTTGGAAATGGTCTTAAAACGTCTTTTCTCAGTCAGAAAAACGTTAGTTCATGCAGTTTCATGAATAAATCTGACCATTAAAAATACCACATGCATGAAAGGAAAATTATTTACAATGCAGAAAGACACTTCTGATGTGTTAGGAAGATTTTGCATATGAAAATTTAGTTAGAGCCTCAGTTCATAAAAGCACTAGTTAGAGCCTTTAAGATCAATTCAATAGTGGATTTTAGGCAGACTAGTCAGCAACAAAACCATGTTGGAATGGTCTAAAAATGCTCTGTCAGAAAAGGCTTTTTCATCAGAAAACGCATGAAAAAACTAGACCCACATTAAAAAATGTTTCACATGCATGAAAAGAAAGTTACATGCAGAAAGACACCTTGATGTGTTAGAAGATTTTTGCATATGAAATTTAGTTAGAGCCTCAGTTCATAAAACGCTTAGTTAGGGCATTCTAGGAAATACCAAAAATGTTTTAAGCATCCTAGCTCTCATGAAACCAATGCATGTTTGGAAATGGTCTAAAACGTCTTTTCTCGGTCAGAAAAGGCTAGTTCATGCAATTTCATGAAAAAATCAGCCCACATTAAAATGTTTCACATGCATGAAAGGAAAATTATTTAAAATGCAGAAAGACACTTCTTGATGTGTTAGAAGTTGCATATGAAATTTAGTTAGAGCCTCAGTTCATAAAACTCTTAGTTAGCCTTCTAGGATCGCCAAAAATGTTTTTAGGCATCTCAGCTCATGAAACCAAGGCATGTTTGAAATGCTCTAAAAGTCTTTTCTCAGTCAGAAATCGCTGAGTTCATGCAGTTTCATGAAAAAAAGACCCACATTAAAAATGTTTCACATGCATGAAAGGAAAGTTATTTACAATGCAGAAAGACACTTCTTGATGTGTTAGAAGTTTTGCATGAAATTTAGTTAGAGCCTCAGTTCATAAAAACTTTAGTTAAGGCCTTCTAGGAATGCCAAAAATGTTTTTAGGCATCTCAGCTCATGAAACCAAGGCATGTTTGGAAACGCTCTAAAACGTCTTTTCTCAGTCAGAAAACGCTAGTTCATGCAATTTCATGAAAATAGCTGACCCACATTAAAAATGTTTCACATGCATGAAAAGGGAAAGTTATTTACAATGCAGAAAGACACTTCTTGATGTGTTAGAAGTTTTTGCATATCAAATTTAGTTAGAGCCTCAGTTCATAAAACGCTTAGTTAGGGCCTTCTAGGAACGCCAAAAGATTTTAGGTATCTCAGCTCATGAAACCAAGACATGCTTGGAAATGGTCTAAAAACGTCTTTTCTAAGTCAGAAAACGCTAGTTTATGCAGTTTCATGAAAAAGCTGACCCATTAAAAATGTTTCACATGCATGAAAGGAATGTTATTTACAATGACAGAAATACACTTCTTGATGTGTTAAAGTTTTTGCATATAAAAATTAGTTAGAGCCTAAATTCATAAAAAGCGCTTAGTTAGGCCTTCTAGGACTCTAATTTGTTTTTAGCTCCATTTTAAACTAAGGCATGTTTGGAAATGCTCTAAAACGTCTTTTCAGTCAGAAAAGGACAGTTCATTTTAAGTTTGTTCCATGAAAAATCACCCATTAAAAATGTTTTACATGCATGAAAGGAATGTTATTTGCAATGCAGAAAGACACTTTGATGTGTTAGAATATTTTGCATATGAAATTTAGTTAGAGCCTCAATTCATAAAATACTTAAGGCATTAAGGATCGCCAAAATTTTTAGGCATCTCTAGCTCAAGAACCAAGGCATGTTTGGACGCTCTAAAACGTCTTTTCTCAGCCAGAAAACGTTAGAGCTCAACTGTTCCATGAAAATCTGACCCACATCAAAAATGTTTCATGCATGAAAGGAAAGTTATTTACAATGCAGAAAGACACTTCTTGATGTGTTAGAAGTTTTTGCATATGAAATTTAGTTAGAGCCTCAGTTCATAAAACGCTTAGTTAGGGCATTCTAGGATGGCAAAAATGTTTTAGGCATCTCAGCTCACGCAAAACCAAGGCATTTTTGAAAGGCTCTAAAACGTCTTTTCAGTCCAGAAAAAACTAGTTTGGGCAATTTCATGAAAAATCTGACCCACATTAAAAATGTTTCACATGCATGAAAAGAAAGTTATTTACAATGCAGAAAGAAGAATTTCTTGATGTGTTAGAAAGTTTTTGCATATGAAATTTAGTTAGAGCCTCAGTTCATAAAAACGCTTAGTTAGAGCCTTCTAGGGCACGCCAATAGGAATTAGGCATCTCATCTCATGAAACCAAGGCATGTTTGAAATAGTCTAAAACGTCTTTTCACAGTCAGAAAATCGGCTAGTTCATGCAATTTCATGAAAAATCTGACCCACATTAAAATGTTTCACATGCATGAAAGGAAAGTTATTTACAATGCAGAAAGACACTTTTGATGTGTTAGATGTTTTTGCATATGAAATTTAGTTAGAGCCTCAGTTCATAAAACGCTTAGTTAGGGCTCTTCTAGACGCCAAAAATGTTTTTAGAGATCTCAGCTCAAGAAACCAAGGCATGCTTGAAACGGTCTAAAACGCCTTTTCTCAGTCAGGAAAAAATCGACAGTTCATGCAATTTCATGAAAATCTGACCCACATTAAAAATGTTTCACATGCATGAAAGGAAAGTTATTTACAATGCAGAAAGACACTTCTTGATGTGTTAGAAGTTTTGCATATGAAATTTATTAGAGCCTCAGTTCATAAAACGCTTAGTTAGGGGCATTCTAGGATCGCCAAAAATGTTTTTAGCATCTCAGCTCAAGAAACCAAGGCCTGCTTGGAACGCTCTAAAACGTTTTTCTCAGTCAGAAAACTGCAGGTCATGCAATTTCATGAAAAATCTGACCCACATTAAAAATGTTTCACATGCATGAAAGGAAAGTTATTTACAATGCAGAAAGACACTTCTTGATGTGTTAGAAGTTTTTTGCATAGAAAAATTAGGTAGAGCCTCAGTTCATAAACGCTTAAGTTAGGTTTTCTAGAATCTTAGTGATTTTAGCATCCGAGCTGCAAAAACCAAGGCATGTTTGAAAATAACTAAACGCTTGTCAGTTAGAAAAACGATTCCATGCAATTTCAGAAAACAGCCCATAATAAAAAATATTTCACATCAAAGGAAAGTTATTTACAATGCAGAAAGACACTAGCAATGCCATGGGGAAAATTTTGCATATGAATTTATAGCCTCAGTTCCTAAAACGCTTAGTTAAACATTCTAGGAAACACTAAAAATGTTTTTAGGCATCTCAGCTCACGAAACCGAGAATGCTTGAAATTCGCTTTAAAACGCTCTTGTCACAGAAAACTTAATTCATGCAATTTCATGAAAATCTGCCCACATTAAAAATATTTCACATACATGAAAAGGAAAGTTATTTAAAAATAAATACACTCTTTGGATGTGTTAGAAGCTTTGCATATGAAACTTGAGGTTAGAGCCTCAGTTCATAAAAATGGCTTAGTTAAAGCCTTCCCTGAAACTCCAAAACCGTTTTTAACATCTCAGCTCGTAAACTAAGGCATACTTAGAAGCGCTCACTTTTCACAGCGCCAGGAAAACTAATTCATGCAATTTCATGAAAAATCTGACCCACATTAAAAATGTTTCATGCATGAAAGAAAAGTTATTTACAACGCAGAAAGACAGACTTCCTTGATAAGGAAGTTTTTTTGCATATGAAATTTAGTTAGAGCCTCAGTTCATAAAACGCTTAGTTAGAGCCTTCTAGGAATGCCAGTAGTGATTTTAGGCAGACTAGCTCATGAAACCAAGTAAAAGGCTTAGAAACATTTAAACGTCTTTTCTCTCAGTCAGAAACGACAGTTCAGTGGCCTCATGAAAAATCTGACCCATGACAAAAATGAAACATGCATGAAAGGAAAGTTATTTACAATGCAGAAGATAATTTATGTTAGAAGTTTTTGCATAGTGAAACTTGATAGACCTCAGTTCATAAACGTTTAGTTGGGCCCTTCGGGAAACGCCAATGTTTTTAGGCACTAGCTCAAAAACCCAAGGCTTTTTTTGGGAAAGGTTAAAACGTTTTTTCTCGTCAGGCGTTCATGCAATTTCAGAAAAATCTGACCCACATTAAAAATGTTTCAATGCATGAAAGGAAAGTTATTTAAATGAGAAAACACTTTTTGATGTGTTAAAATTTTTTTCATTGAAATTTAGTTAGACCTAGTTCAAAAAACGCTTAGTTGGGCCCTTCTAGGACGCCAATGTTTTAGGAAACTAGCTCAAAAACCCAAGGCATGTTTGAAAGGTCAAAAAGTTTTTTTCTCGGTCAGGGCATTCATGCAATTTCATAAAAATCTGCCCCACTTTAAAAAATTTTTTTCACATGATGAAAGGAAAGTTATTTAAAATCAGAAAGCATTTCTTGGTGTTAGAATTTTTTTCATATGAAATTTTTTAACCCTCACCATAAAACCCCTTAGTTAGATTCAAAACCCAATGTTTTAGGCACTAGCTCATGAAACCAAGGCATGTTGGGAAACGTCTAAAACGCCCTTTTCCAGTCAGAAAACGACAGTTCATGCAATTTCATAAAAAATCTGACCCACTTTAAAAAATGTTTCACATGCATGAAAGGAAAGTTATTTAAAGAGAAAACACTTCTTGATGTGTTAGAAGTTTTTTGCATATAAAATTTTAGTTAGAGCCTCAGTTAAAAACGCTTAGTTAGGCTTCTAGGATGCCAAAATGTTTTTAGGCACCTAGCTCAGAAACCAAGGCATGTTAAAAGCCCAAAAAGTCTTTTTTCTGTCAGAAAACATTTCATGAATTTCATGAAAAATCTGCCCCACTTTAAAAAATGTTTCACATGCATGAAAGGAAAGTTTTTTACAATGCAGAAAGACACTCTTGATGTGTTGAAGTTTGTTGCATATGAAATTTAGTTAGAGCCTCATTCATAAACGTTTAGTTAGAGCCT
>NW_026128530.1:0-8458 GCF_022985175.1 Labeo rohita
TTTTAATTTCATTATTATTATTATTTATTTAAAGTCATTATTATTATTTAAAGTCTTTATTTTTATTATTTAAAGTCTTTATTATTATATGTTTATTATGATATGTACCGGTACTATTGTTTACTTATTCTGTCGTGGTTCATTTTTTGTTTTCTATAGAGAATGAGATTGACCAAAAATGCAAGTGAACCTTGGAATGCAACCTGACCCCCCAAAGGATGCCCGCCCCGCAACGGATGCGGGGGCCAGACTGTAAAATCTCCAAAGCATTCCTCAGAGAGCTTCATTCGTCTCCTGTCGCCGGACGGTCACGCATATACACCGTATTTCTGTAACCCGTCACCGGACGGTCATGCACATACACCATATTTCACTACCCCTAAGTCATACGTTGACACAACACCTGGTAAACCCATCAACCGGTGGTCATTAGAGGGTCACAAGGTCAACACATCCGGATAGAAGTCACGTGGGTCCGTGACACATGTGGCAGTCACGTGGGCAACCCCCGGGTGGGGGAGGGGTAGTGGGTGAGGGGAGGGGCAGTGGGGGGAGGGGAAAGGTCAAAAGGTCAAAGTCATAAATCTTTTTGTCATAAGCAACACCCTACTTACTACTAACGCGTGTTTTCAAATGGGGCTAAACAATGACAAACTGTTCTGTTCCATAACTCCTGACGATTGCCGCAGACCCGTTGCGGAATTTATCAACCATGTCCTTGCTCTTTGTCATTCCAATCCTTTTGTCGATGTGGAAGATTCTAATCTTCCCCCCATTTGTAAACACGCGGCTGCTCCAGCTCACTACCAGCAAGCGTCCTCCGCGTGCTGCTCCAATGAGCTCACTCCCTGCGGTCCTCCCTCTCTCAACCCCATTCTCCATAGATCCTCCCTCATCCTCAGCCCAGAACCCGCGGCCAGCTCTCGGACTCCAGCTACACCCGCAGCCAGCTCTCGAACTCCAGCCGCGCCTGCGGTCAGCTCTCGGACTCCAGCCGCGGCCATGCCCCCGCGCTCTGGATTATCGGCTGCTTGTATGGCAGGCTAAATGTATATTAAGGACAATAAGTATGTATGTGGATTATCTCCTGTGTCTCCGCTGGTCCCGTCCAGCTCTCCCAAGCCTCCACTGATCCCGTCCATTCCTCCAGAGCCGGAGCTTCCTCCAGCGCACCCTCCAGAGCCGGAGCTTCCTCCAGCGCACCCTCCAGAGCCGGAGCTTCCTCCCAAGTGCCCTCCCCTGATTTCCGATCTCCCTGACCCGTCATGGCCTTATGAACTCTGTGCTCGGCCGTGGCTTCCTGAACTCCCAGACCCGCCATGGCCTTATGGACTCTGTGCTCCGCCGTGGCTCCCCGAGCTCCCTGACCCGCCATGGAGGCGTACGTCCTCTCCCTCCTGTGTCTGCCCCGCACGAGCCTCCAGGGCGCCCACCCTCCCTCCCTCCCCAGTGTATTTGTTACGGGGCGAGTCGCGCCTTATGGGAGGCAGGGGTAGTGTCACACCCTTAGGACTGTTTTGTGTGTTTTTCCCGCGTGTATGCCCTTATTTGGTTTTCCTGTTCCGTTTCTAATCATCACATCACTGTTTGATTGTTCACACCTGTATCCCCCTTGATTAATCTGTGTATTTAAGTTTGGTTGTGTTCCACGTTTGATGGCCGGTTCTTGTATTGTCATTCAGTTAATAAGTCTATTACGTTGTGTATGCTTTTGATTCCCTGCTGTTTCCTGTCCGTTCCTGTTCACGTTTTGGATTATTTAATAAAGTTACATGTTCTGGATCTCCTCGCTCCTCCTCATCATTCCCCACAAACCACGCCGTGACAACTGACAACTACATGCAGTGTATTGTATTGAAATAGATCAGCAGCATTTTCAAACATTTTGAAATGGAGACATTCTATTATCTCTTACTCATGAAGACAAAATTGTCTCTGTTTGAGTACATGGCAAACAAACACTCACTGCATGTGCCCAAACAAAGACAATTTTCAGTGAGTTCCAATGGTTGGGTTAGACCATTTAACACAGATGTAACACTGGTTTAAAAGAATGTTTTGATGAATGCTGGTGATGCCTACAACCAATTACAGTAATTACGACATACCGTGAAGGCAGCATTATTTCACATTTTATTTTGCTGAAAACAGTATTATTACACTTCCATAATTCATTTGTACAACTGTTATTTAGGAAATTGTCTCATTCTTTAATGACACAAATATATGGGATGATATTAGCCTCAAAATTATTAATAGATGCACGCACAATTATCCATGTACTGCATACATTTTATGAACATATCTTACAAATCACAAAAATGCACTGAGGCACTGAGAATCTATGCAATATTTTCAAGAGAAAAATGAGAAACAGTCAATCCAACAATATACAGATGATCTGGAGTCTCAATAGTGCCTCAGCAGTGCCACAGGCTGATCACTTCCATGCCACACTTCACTGATGCTGTCATTTGTGCTAGGAGCAAGTTATTTGCTGTAATTTGTGTTGCCGACCAAGTATTGAGTGTATAAATTAACATACTTTAAAGAACTTTAACGTTTCTCATTTGAAAATCCGTTTTTTGATTGATCTTAGGAAATATTCTAATAATTTGAGATACTGTATGTTTTACTTTCATGAGCTGTAAGCTCTAATCATCAAAACTAAAACAAAAAACTTTACAAATGTATTACTTTACATGCAATTAATCTAGAATATATGAAAGATTCAGTTTTTGAAATAAGTCACAAACAAAAAATGAACTTTTTCATGATATCCAAATTGTTTAACCTGCACCTGTGTATGGACACTGTAAAAAGGCCATCAGTTGGAAAACAAAGCCAAAATCCGGACACTGCAGGCAATTTAAAAATCCTTACCAGGACATGTATGGGGAAAAGAAGACGCACAGTCACCCTATAAACTAAAAGTGAGACAGTTATCATTCTCAAACTTGACCTAGATTGTAAAACTTGTGGTTTTCACTGAAGTTCCATGCTATTTGCAAATCATGAAGTCCAATGTTTTCCTAGTGTGCGTGTGTATAAAGCTAGGCAACAATCATGTTTGCTCTAAGCATATTTGTCAATGAAATTAATTAGGCAATAGCCCTTTGTTAAGTTTAAAAACAAACAAGCTAGTCTGGCATTGGTGTAAAATAGTGTCATACCCGCAAAGCATGTTCTGGCAGTAAAAGCTGTGACTTTGTGAGCTCCTCATGCACCTACAGGAAGAAAGAAACCGGGGCAAACTGTAGCTGTGAGTGGCGTTCTGAGCCCAGAAACCAATCTAACCACGAATGTCGGAGCTCAGCAGAAATTAATGTGCTGGGTAATGGAAGGCCCTTGGAGATTTACCCAGTGACTTTGTGAGCACCAGTTGGATCAGGACGGGGCACCCTTTTTTTTTTTTTTTTTATAAATACAAATGCTTTCTTCTTCTTCTTAAAATAAAAATGTTCTGATGGCCATGCTCTAGCATGTACCATCCACAAAAGCTGCTTCAGTATTGCCCCAATGACTCACACAGCAACTTTGGACGTCAAAAACAGAGAGGTGCCGACCACATCCAGAAATACACTGACAAAATGTCATCTTTAAATAGATGTTTTCTATAGTCGTTTTGACTACTGAGAACCACTAAGTTACATGTCTGTTGTCTCTACACGTCACACGTCAATATATAGACAATTAATTTTGCACCGCTTTCACATATTTTTGATACTGGAGTGCCTTTTTGAACAAAATGTTGGAATTTTTGCTTAAGGCTGCAACAAAGGCCCTGTTTACACTTGGTATTAAGATGCATTTTGGTCGATCGGATCACAAGTGGACAATGGAGACACATACCTATTGTTTTAATTCACCTCTTCTGTCCACATTTAACCACTTCTGACCAGATTACCCCCTGTGGTGCCGATTATGTCAAGTGGAGGGTGAATGGGTGTATCCCTCTGTCGGCGTCAAAGCACAAGCCGGAGGGCTAAAGTTATCGTGCACCAATATTAAGAGTTATGTCTGCTTATACTTACTACTGCTAGTGTTGTTATCAAACATGCTGCACAATGTTTTGTTTATGTATCTGTATGGCCTTTTTCAGCTATTTCAGAGCAATGGAAGACATGAGCTCAGACAAATTTCACACGTTCACAAAATTAGACAAAAGAAAAAAAATTCAGAGAGCATCTGCTTTCGTTTCAGCAATGATAACCTCAAGACCCTGTTGAACACTGTGGATTCGCACTAGAAGTCAGGACTGGTTGAAAAACATTGTGCTTGGTAAGTTTACTGATCATTAGTGGCTCTAACATTTTTGTCTGCGACAGTGCACATTTAATGTTCTTTGCGATAAAAAGTTGCCACTATTGAACCGTCAATCATAGGTCAGTAGGCAGTCTTTTGTGGCTGTTCGAACACATTCAAAATCCAAGACAGACAGGTGATCAAGATCAAGACAAAAACCGATTATTGCTACATTTTAGGGCTGGCATTTTTTTTTTTTTCAATCATATTCCCTACATTACCATGAATTATCTTCAACCTGCTGAAATGTTACTATAAATATATTTCCCTTTCATATGTGCATTCTGAATAATAAATAACTAGAGATTTTTCATACTGCTTGCCGTGAATGTACCCTATCGTATAGAAAAGAGATAAAAACCGCAAGATCTGATTACTTTTTGACTCTTTTAGAAGAAAACAAACATAACCCTAGGTATTTGTTTAATACAGTGGCTAAGTTAACAAAAAATAAAGAACCAACAGGCACTGACTGTGCTCCTCAGCATAGCAGTAATGACTTTATGAACTACTCACAGATACCTCCAAGATCGATACTATTAGAGACAAAATTGTCACCATGCAGCCGTCAATTACCGTATTGCATCAGATATAGATCTCCTGGGGAACAATTCCACTCATTCTCTACTATAGGAGAGGAAGAACTGTATAAACTTGTTAAATCATCGAAACCAACAACTTGTATACTAGACCCTATTCCATCTAGGCTACTAAAAGACTTGCTTCCAGATGTCATAGATCCCCTTCTGAATATTATTAATTCATCATTGTCATTAGGATATGTCCCCAAAACCTTCAAACTGGCTGCTATTAAGCCTCCCATTAAAAAAACACAACTTGACCCCAACAAATGAATTAATTACAGACCAATCTCGAATCTCCCTTTTCTGTCAAAGATATTAGAAAAGGTTGTATCCTCACAATTATCTTCCTTCCTACAGAAAAATTATGTCTGTGAGGATTTCTAGTCGGGTTTTAGACCGTACCATGGTACTGAGACTGCTCTTATTAGAATTACAAATGATCTGCTCTTATCATCCGATCGTGGTTGTATCTCTCTGTTAGTGCTACTGGATCTTAGTGATGTGTTCGATACTGTTGACCACAACATTCTCTTGAACAGACTTGAAAATTATGTTGGCATTAGTGGTAGTGCATTGGCATGGTTCAAATCGTACTTATCTGACCACCATCAATTCGTGGCAGTAAATGAAGAGGTATCATATCGATCACAAGTGCAGTATGGAGTACCGCAAGGCTCAGTACTAGGGCCGTTACATTTACGCTTTACATGTAACCCTTGGGTGATATCATCAGGAAATATGGTGTTAGCTTTCACTGTTATGCTGATGATACTCAGCTCTATATTACTTTGTGGCCCGGTGAAACATACCAATTTGAAAAACTAACGGATTGTGTAGTTGAGTTAAAAAACTGGATGACAAGTAATTTCTTATTGCTATATTCTGAAAAAAACAGAGGTGTTAATTATTGGACCTAAAACCTCCGCGTGTAATAACCTAAAACACTATCTAATACTTGATGGCTCTTCTGTCAGTTCTTCGTCATCAGTTAGGAACCTAGGTGTGCTATTTGATGGCAATCTTTCCTTCAAAAACCACATCTCTAGTATTTGCAAAACTGCATTTTTCCATCTCAATAATATATCTAAATCACGACCTATGCTCTCAATGTCAAATGCTGAAACATTAATTCATGCGTTTATGACCTCAAAGTTAGATTATTGTAATGCCTTCGTGGGTGGTTGTTCTGCTCACTTAATAAACAAACTCCAGCTGGTCCAAAATGCAGCAGCTAGAGTTCTTACTAAAATCAAAAAGTATGACCATATTAGCCCGGTTCTGTCAACACTGCACTGGCTCCTTATTAAACATTGTATCGATTTTATCTTCTATCTTCTATATTCTATCTTGCTAATTACTTATAAAGCCCTGAATGGTTTAGCTCCTCAGTACCTGAGCGACCTCTTATCACATTATAGTCCCTCACGTCGGCTGCGTTCTCAAAACTCTGGCAATTTGATAATACCTAGAATATCAAAATCAAAATCATTTTTTTATCTAGCACCCAAACTTTGGAACAATCTACCCAACACTGTTCGGGACGCAGACATACTCTGTCAGTTTAAATTTAGATTAAAGACCTATCTCTTTAACCTTGCTTACACATAACACATCAACATATTCCTATAATTCAAATCCATTAAAGGATTGTTAGGCTGCATTAATTAGGTCAACCGGAAGCGGGAACACTTCCCATAACACCCGATGTACTCAGTGCATCATAAGAAGAATGGCATCTACGCTAATATTAGTCTGTTTCTTTCTTATTCTGAGGTCACATTAACCACCAGATCCAGTCCGTATCCAGATCAGATGGTGGATCCGCTCTACATTCCTGCATGTCAGCGGAGACCACATTGACTAGATGAGCCCCAGAGACGGATCCCCAGTGAAGACCTCGTCACCTAGACGGCCGTCGGCACAAGACCACGGGATTTGATGAGTCCTCTGCGTCTGGCCAGAGGAGAACTGGCCCCCCTGACTGAGCCTGGTTTCTCCCAAGGTTTTTCTCCATTTGTCACCGATGGAGTTTTGGTTCCTTGCCACTGTCGCCTCTGGCTTGCTTAGTTGGGGACACTTTTTCTTCACACGATATTGTATTCTATATGAACTGAACTGAGCTAGATGATGACATCATTGAATCCATCGATGAACTGCCTTTACCTGAAAATTGAGTGTTTACTGTTGCCCTTTTGCATTATTGATGTACTATTTCCTGTTTAATACTGTACAGCCGCTTTGTATAGATCTGCTACGAGGTGATTCATGTATGTTATGGGGGTTATTCATATATGTTATATGTGCAGCAGCAATATTTCTTACATGCTCACAGCAGCATGTTGTGGATATATTAGTAGAAAGTCCTGGTACTTGCTCTGTCGCAGCAGCAGCAGCAGTGTAGCAAATCTATTCTGCCAAGACCAAATACATTTACATTGTTATGTACATTACCATGCCAATCCCTCAGAGAGTTGTCATGACAGAAATAAAGGTTCATTATGATTTTATTAATCAGATCTCACAAACACTGCATCATCGTGATTTAGGCCACTAGTGTAGAGCACTGACACCCTGTGGTGAAACAATCACGTATGATTACCAGCCACAGTTTTCTCAGATCGGTTTATGTTGGATTAGAACTTCATGATCCATTGAGGGTGAAAAATTCTGTACACAGCAGTCATCAGAATATGTCTTCTCCTGTCTCTGAAAATTTCCGGATTTTTAAATCATCCTGCAATCTCTCATTTTATTAGACGTTAAAGTCAACAGATTACAGCACACTGAAAATTTATATAACCAGAAATAAATGAGCCATAATATTTCAAAACAGAAGTGCCTCACGAACACTCAGTGCAAGTAGTCCATTGGACAGAAGTCTATGAACCGGGTTTGTGACAAAACCACAGAGTTCAGTGCTCAGATATGAGAGCTGAGATCAAACTACCACATAAACCAACAACCAGAGACCAGCTATAGAAAAAAAAGCAAGACACCTAAATAGAAATGAAATCAACCAAGATCGGAAACGTTCTTATGCTATGAGCACAGCACTGTAGAAATCTCCTCAATACATCTAGGTAAGACAAAGTTTTGTTTTTTTTTTTTTTTTGTTTGTTTGATTTTGTTTTTGTTTTTTTTTTTTTGTTTTGTTTTGTTTTGTTTTTTTTTACTTGAAGTCATTAAATACATGTATGTACTGACATAAAGTAGTTATAGTTAGTAATAGTTTAAGTACTGTATGAACTGACATGTAATACACACTAGAATGCATGAATGTTTTCAGTCTGATGATTCAGAGTTGTTGTACATATAGCTGACTTTATGAGCTTTGTATCTTTTGAAAGTAGCTCAACAGTTATCATAGATACTCATTTTCCCTTTTTTCATTTTATACACTTGTACATTTTCAGTGGGATATCACAAAGAAATTCAAGAGAGACTAAAATATGGAATCACATTTTATATCTTACCCATTAGGCTTGCTGGAAGCTGACCGGCTGGAGATAAATGTCAGATTGTCCATCTTCATCATCACTGGTGCATGTGCAGGTCTACTCCTCCTCACT
>NW_026128531.1:0-8448 GCF_022985175.1 Labeo rohita
ACTGCGTTGTTATTAATAAAATTAGAGATTGACTAATATGTTTTTCAATTGCCTATAAAATATAAATATACATAATGTTATACTGTTTTTGTATTTATATCATATAATCAGGGTTATTATAATTAACTAAGACTAAAGTCACAAAAGTTTTATTACTTGAAATAAAGTAAACATTAACTGAAAATAAAATAATATTTCATTTCAGGCATCATTTCTCATTTTTAGTTTAATTTGATGTACTAAAATAACTAAAACTAAAATAAATAAATTAATTAATTAATACACACATATATAGGCATAGATATTTATAGATATATAGATAATATAGATGATAGAGCCTATATAGACAGAGATATTTATAGATTTATAAACTAACAGAAATGACAAAAACAACTTTAAAATGAATGGAAAATATTAAAATGAATTAAAACTAAAATACTAATTTAATAACTCATTCCAGATTTTAATAAAACATTATAGTGCATATATAAATATATAATATATGAATGATATTAAAATAACACTGCATATAAGAGTTCTTTAAGTTATAAATATTCAAGTCTATGGCAGCCCATAGAACCGCTTGCGGGAAAGTTGTGAAATTTGGTACACTGATAGAGGACAGTCCCATCATTGACCATAGCAAATTTGGAGTCTCTAACTCAAACTCTCTAGCGCCACCACCTGTCCAAAATTTCAATAATTTTATGCTAATAACTTTTGAACCATAAGCCATAGAATCGAAATTCTTTTTTCCTCTGATTCCTTGGCTTATGCCGAGTTGAATGGACACCAAAAAATCGTAAGGTTTAGTTTTTTCGCTATTCTCAATTGTTCGTAAAACCTACTTTTTCGAACTCGTCCTAGACCGTTGCACCGATTGTCACAAAAATTGATCCAGATCATCTTCAGACTGTGCTGGCAAAAAGTTATGGAATTCAAGTCGATTCGTTCAGCCGTTCACGAATAACACGCGAAAGAATTGTACGAAAAGCTAGCAAAAATCAATGTGAGGCTATATCTCCGTAACAGTTTGGCATATTGACACCAAACTTGGTGTGTGTTATAACAAGCATGACCTGAGGCTAACTGCAGTCGGTACAGTGCTCCCTAGTGGTCAGGAGATACAAAAAATGGCTATTTTTCTTTATAACGTCTGAATGATTTGTCCAAAAATCACAAAACTGGTCTCTTTAGATTCGGTGTGTCATACCGAGTCGAACCATATCCAATTTTCCCATGTCAGCCATTTTGGGTGTCGGCCATTTTGAATTTAGCTTTAAAATGCTGTATCTTGAGAACGGATTAGCGTATCGTTTCGACATTAAATACAAAAATGTTCGGCACCATGCCCTGAATGTACATAAAAATTTTGGGGCCAGCGCCACCTTGTGGTCAAAAGTTATAACGAAATTTCAGAAAATGCTAATAACTTTTGCGTACATTAGCCTATTGAAATGAAACTGATTTTGATAGATTCCTTCGGTCATGCTGAGAACACCGATACCAATTTTGCCAATTTTGGCTGAACTTCCTGTCCGCCATTTTGATTCATGTTGAAAACCTACTGAACTCCTCCTAGACCGTTAGTCCAATTTTCACCAAATTTGACTCAGATCATCTTCAGACCATGCTGACAAAAAGTTATGGATTTTGTGTTGATACACGAAACCGTTTTCGTTTAGCGCATCAACGAATTTACTGGAAAGATGCCAAATTGCATCCGAGTCTGTATCTCTGCAAAGCTTTGACATATTGACACCAAATTTTATATGTGCTATTGTCACCACACTCTGACCAAGCCACATCAATTTGGTAACAGTGCCACCTATGGGTCAGAAGTAATACGCCATTCACTAAACATTAATAATGAAATTTACAAAAATGCTAATAACTTCTGTTTACATTAGCTTATTGGAATGAAACTGATGCCAATAGATTCCTTGGGTCAAATCGAGAACATTGATACCCATTATGCCGAAATTGGCCAAACTTCCTGTCCGCCATTTTGATTAATGTACAAAACCTACTTTTTTGAACTCCTCCCAGACTGTTAGTCCGATCTTCACCAAATTTAACTCAGATCATCTTCAGACTATGCTGGCAAAAAGTTATGAATTTCGTGTCGATATACGAAACCGTTTTCGTTTAGCGCATCAACAAATTTGCTGGAAAGATGCCAAACTACATCTGAGGCTGTATCTCTGCAAAGCTTTGACATAATGACGGCAAACTTTGTGTGTGTCATTGTCATTTCACACAGAACACGTCACATCAATTTGAAAACAGCACCACCTGTTGGTCAAAAGTGATAAGCCATTAAATTTTATGACGATTGGTTGTATTTATGATTTTTCAGTCATTTCAACTGATATTATCCTAAAATGGCTTTAATTACTCACTGTTGTAGTCGGTCTGCTGCTCCTTGCCGTGCTTAACTCCTCATTCTGCCTCTTTTGTGCTTGGCCCCGCAATTGCTGCTTGCAGCTATATTTAGATGTTAGAATTAGATGTTTTAGACTTGGAGAAACTTGATCATGCCTTTATCACAAGCAGGGTGGATTATTGTAATGGTCTCCTCACTGGCCTTCCCAAGAAAACCATTAGACAGCTGCAGCTCATCCAGAACACTGCTGCCACGATTCTGACTAGAACCAGAAAATCTGAGCATATCACACCAGTCCTCAGATCCCTACACTGGCTTCCAGTTATATTTAGAATTGATTTTAAAGTACTTTTACTCATTTATAAATCACTCAATGGCCTAGGACATAAATACATTGCAGATATGCTCACTGAATATAAACAGACCACTCAGATCATTAGGATCGAGTCAGTTAGAAATACCAAGGGTTCACACAAAACAAGGGGAATCTGCTTTTAGCTATTATGCTGCCCGCAGTTGGAATCAGCTTCCAGAAGAGATCAAATGTGCTAAAACATTAGCTACATTTAAATCTAGACTCAAAACTCATCTGTTTAGCTGTGCATTTACTGAATGAGCACTGTGCTTCTACTTCCTTTTTTGTGATTATTGTTTTTATTATTGTTTTTATGATTGTTCTACTTCCTTTTATGTAAAGCACTTTGAATTACCTCTGTGTATGAAATGTGCTATATAAATAAACTTGCCTTGCCTTAAAAACAAACAAACATCTAAAACGTGTAATCTAAACAAACATTTTAACACATTTTATATTAATATAAAATGAGTTTTAATGCACTTTATTCTTTCATAACACAAACATTTCATATCCATGATTCAGCTTTATGAACTGAAACTCTTATAATATTGTAAATCTGCTATATAATAGCTGATATAAACACTCGTTTATTTCTGTAATGCATCATGCCATATTTACAATTTCACCAGTTGTCAATATTAAAGAATTTAATTATTTACTGTTCTAAATTAGTGTAATTCATGGCCTGTAATATGTAGGTAGAGCCTATAGGAGGCAGAAGAGCTTCAGATGTTGATCAGAAATCACAGAAAGTTAAACTTAGTTCGTGTTTGATTTTAGTTTACAAAGACTTCTACTTATTTTGTCATTATATTATGAACTGCATAACTAATGTTGCTTAATTAACCACAGGTTTATTTTGACTGGTTTGCTTTGATTTGCATAATTTGATGATGTAGATTCATCTGTGTTTCAGGTGCTGCACACGGCCGAGGCCTTCCAGAAGATTCTCCGCGAGGAAGAGAAGAGGAGGAGGAAGGAGGAGAAGAGGAAAGAGATCCGGAAAGGGCCGCGGATCTCTCGCTCTCGCACAGAGTTATAGATCTGACTGAAGATCAGCCGTTTACACTCAATCAGGGAAACCCGTGCTGAATCTGCCACGGGCGTCGACGTTTACAGGTTTCAGAAGGAGTCTCTGATTCACAACACTTGAATCGCTTCTGCTTTTAACTCTGGTTGATTCAGGAGGATCTTCATTAGATTCACCACTGGTCATGTGAGTGTGTGTTTAGTGCTGTAGCTCTGTGCGTAAGGGGGAGGAGTCAGGGTGATGGGAGGAGTTTATAGGGTGGGGTCACTATAGCATTTGCTATAGAGTGGGTGGAGTCAGATTAATGGGATGGGGGAAAGTGGGCAGGGTCAAAGTGGGTCTGTGTCTTAGATGAAGGTATTTTGAACACTGATATTTCGATATTTAACACAGTTGATAAGTTTTGATAATATAAAATCAAAAATGGAAGTTCCCACATATGAAATTCAGTTGTTTAGATTCAATATAAATCCTTTATTTGGGGGCACTTTATAGTCTAATAAGAGAATTGTGGGTAATTAATATCTTTCTGCTTTCTTTAGAAACTATTATTCATTAAAAATTTGCATATTGTCTGTGTGTGTGTGTGTTTGTGTGAGAGAGAGACTGATGATCTGACCTAAGATCAGAGCTGCACTGCCAAGAGAAACTCTTAAATGATGGATCTGAATCAAACTGATATCAGTGTGAATGCGCTTCTGATTTGCTTCGGTTTCTCCAGCTGCTGAAGTGAGACGATCATCTGAAACAGCTTCATTCTGTCTGAGAGGCTTTATCAATCTGTTCATGTGACTGTTATTGAAATCTGTACAGCATCAGTGGGAGATTATTATTGACAGAATGAATAAAGTTTATTTAACAAACTCTAGCAGTGGTTGACTGTTGGTTCATTATCATCATTATTGCTCTCAGCTGCAAATCAAGAACATTTAGAATAATTAACAAATTCAGTTTAAAGAAAGTGAGCATGCAGGAATCAGCCACGGGAAAACAGCATTGTCACAGGGTGGAGCATAACAAAAGTGAAACTAAATATAAGGAACTTCTGAGCAGCAGTTGGGCTCCTGGTGAGTTTATATTCTTGCGACGATGTATTTTATGCAAAAATGCTGACAATATAAACCATTGTAAATATGTGTGTATATATATATATATATATATATATGCGAAGTTTGGGGGATTTTGTCCACAAAAAAAGAAAACATTCTTTTTATATTATATTTAATATATTACGTAATTTTATTATTATTGTATTTATTATTATTTGTATTGTAATAATTTAACTTAGGCTCTGCAAGCCATGCTTGTTTTTCAGTCTTTATAGCAGTGGTGTAGTCCTAGAAAAAAAGTGGGTTGCTATTGCTATTTATTTATGTATGTATGTATGTATGCATTTGTTTGTTTATTTATTTATTGCAGTTGGGTTAATTAGTAATTCATATAAATCATTGTCATCATTGACCACATTACAGTTCCATATGACTAATTTCACCAGGTTGCTTTGAAATTATATTCTGAATTTTCTGAAATTATACTAAATTTAATGATTGTTAGTGTCATTTTATGCAAGTGGGCAGAAAAAAATCTAAACAGTCTTCCAGATATTCTTCGCAAATCTTTTTTTTTTTTTTTTTTTACTTACTTATATAAATAGTGTAATTTAATCATGTATATTTATACTACCTATATATATATATTTTTAATCATACAGTATAAGTGGGTCTTTATACATGTAAAAATATGGGTGATTTTATAATTTAGGAAGGGAATTATTGACTCAACCACTACAGTCAGTGGAGGATTAAGACTCTTTGGTGCCCCTGGGCAACAACACCTAAAGTGCCCCCTCCCACCCACCTCTCCCAATACTCCATCCACACTTTTTTTATTTGCAGATTTTCATATTAATAAACTTATCTGATAACAGAGGGCTACATCAACAGAAGTCATTTTATGCTCAAGTAGAAATCCTTACAAAATCAGGTTAACACTTTTTACAGTGTTCTAAGATTAGATCAAATTCAAACATGTTTTAACTAATAAAACCAACTGTTACAGGTATAATAATAATATAATCTGCTCATCTCATCAGACTCCATGGCCAACAAAGAAAGTGTGGATAGTGTTTTTAGAGTCGTTATTGTCCTCAGTTCATTTTTCATTCATTTACAAAATAATTTGAGTGTTTACTCCCTTCAAAGAAAGTGTTTTCAGAAATGTGATAATGAGTGCATTGTCTTGTTGCAGGGATGGGCAGTATTTCAAATGTATTTCAAATACTATTTTGAACCTTTGTATTTAAATACCTTTGGATAAAGTCAAATGTATTTTGTATTTAAATACATTTAATCTTAGTATTTTTGTATTTAGTATATTGTATACTTGTTGATTTAGGAAATCAGCAGTCTAATAAAGAGGTTGATTGGCAAAAAGTATTTTATGTATTTTGAAAATACAAAAATACTAAGATTAAATGTATTTAAATACAAAATACATGTTTTTGAAATACTGCCCATCCCTGACTGTGCTTAACAAATTTATTGGGCCACCACCCAATGTAAGGTTTGTGCCACAGCAGCCCCAAACTACTGGTGATTACCAAAATCATGTGTAATGTTTCGGTAATGGTTAATCCACCAGTATGTGTAAGATCTTTAGTCAAAGTAGTGTTTCTAATGCTAAAATATAATTATTGTTGGGATTGAATGGATTCAAAGATAGATTGCACAAAAGGTTAATGAAAAGCAGGTCTTTGGGAGCAACTAGAAACTATTTGGATGTCAGTAACAACAGAGACTGTGAACTGATTCAAGCAGGAAAAAAAAAAAAACTTTCAACAAAATATTCAGGGGACTTAGTACATTCTGATGAAAGGGTATAGGCCATGGCTAAACAGACGTTTGAGAATAGTTCGCTTGTCTTACCGGAGAAAATTTATTTGCTTGGTGCCCCCCCCTGGACGTGGTGCCCCTGGGCACTTGCCCAATTGCCCATATGGCTAATCCGCCTATGACTACAGTGTGTATGTGAAGAACAACCATTCAGAATGGATTAGGCTGAGTCAATGATTAGTTACATTGAGTTTCAGTTTCATGAGGTCAGTCAATCTTTTCACCCTATTTTAACATGAAAACCAGAACACAACAGCATCCAAACGGAGGTTAAAATCCATCATGGTAGCACTCACTGGTTATTCAGGAAAAAGGTGGATACAGTAATCTCTGACCTGACAAGGAATTATCAGTAGTATTTTACTGATAATAATCAAGACAGCACTTAAGTGAGGTGACACAGTAAACGACTGCAGTGTAGATAGTTTGTAAGCTTATAAGGTTAAACATGGTTATTTAGTCGGGTCAAATAGACTAGTGTGAAATATTTCACAGTAGCTTTGGATCAGTTAACCCTTACCTGAGCCCTTCACTATTCTGATTAGTGAAATCTTTCAAGGTACAGTTTTGGTCTGTTAACCATGTCCTGAGTACTTATTTTCACTATTGAAAATTGTGAAGTCTTTCACAGTGCAGTTTTGTCAGTTAACTAAGTTTTGACGCTTAACTTCACTACTTACAACAGTGAAGCTACGAACTCAGTTAAGGGTTAACTTACCAAAAGTGTACTGTGAGAGATTCACAAGTGAAGAATGATATGTGATATTATTTGGATAGCACACTGCGGATTTAGCCAAAAGAAATTGCAAACTTTTTTTTTACTGTAGTCGGTAACTGTGAGTTTTAGATTCTATTTTAGCAATGTTGTGGCTAGAAAAAAAAAGTTTAAACAGTTATTTCAAACAGTAATAATATTGTCATCAATAATAATGGAATTATTCCTGATCAGTTATATGCAACCTTGATGAACAGAGGCATACTTATTTTAGAAACAAGTCTTTTCAGTAGTATTTTTTATTTTTGTGTTTAAAATAATTTACTGCTGTTTTCATTGCATGTTTGTAGCAGATGAATGTTTTTTTTCCCTAACACTTATAGAATTTTAATACACAGTCATACTTTATATCTTCTGTCTCTTTTAGAAATTAGAGAGTCAGCGATCAGCTCCAATCCAGATGATCCAGTGATCCGGATTCTTCTGATAGGCAGAAATGGTTCTGGGAAAAGTTCATCTGGAAACACTATACTTGGTGAAAAAAAGTTTGAAGAACAGAAAAAGAAGCAGAAAAAGAAGCAGAAACAGAAACATGAGACTAGAGTTTGTGATGAAGTGACAAAGATCAGTGGGATGCAGGTGCATGGGATTGATTGTCCAGATCTACTGGATCCAAAACTGAATAAAGAGCAGCTGGAGATGATGAAAGAACAGCTGATCTCTCGATGTTCAGCAGGTCTCACCGTTTCTCTAGAGAAGCCACTGGAAAATGAAGAAGAGATCCTGTATTATATTAAGTGTTTGTTTGGTCCTGAAGTTCAGAAATACATCATGATTCTGTTCACACATGAAAATGATCTGGATGAAACCATAGATGAACAAATACAAAATGAAGATAATGAGGATCTTCAGTGACTGGTGACTGAATGTGGAAGAAAGTTTCACTGTTTCAATAACAAGAGTAAATCAGGTGATCAGAAACAAGAACTACTGCAGAAGATTGAACGAGTGATGGAGGAAAATGGTGGGAATTTTATCTTTAACTTAAGACCAAAAAAGTGCATCAGC
>NW_026128532.1:0-8432 GCF_022985175.1 Labeo rohita
TTCGCCTAGCAGGTTGTGGCAACATGTTTCAGTATTTTTCCACGGTCAGCCAGAGGGCCGATGTTTCCCTCGTATATCCCTAAAATCTATGGATATATTGAATTTCTTGTGTTCCACATGTAGAGATTTCATGTGCTCCGCCCCCCCAACTCCTGCTTCAGTACAACTGGCATCCCTGTGGGGCCCCCTATTGGCCCCCAGGGCGTTGGGAAGGTTACGCTCATATCCGTCTGCTGACACGTCCGCCTGTCGGCACGCGGTGTGTTGCGTAACGCGACGTCTGGTTCGTGGCCTGTTCCATGGGTCTGTTCCCATATGTAACGTCGTAGTGAAACGACTGAAGGGGAACGTCTAGGTTACGTACGTAACCCTCGTTCCCTGAAGGAGGGAACGGAGACGTTACATCCCCTGCCACGACCTGACGTCGCGCTGACGCCGGGCTGCAGCTCGGCTCCTCAGCAAAAGCCTGAATGAGTGGTTGCACGCCGCCCTCTTATATACCCGTATATACGGGGGAGTGGCTCGGCATGCAAATACCACTCGCCAATGTTCATGAATGTTCATTGGCCTTTTGAATAAGGCTTGGAGATGATTGGACTCTCAAGCGAGTTCCCATATGTAACGTCTCCGTTCCCTCCTTCAGGGAACGAGGGTTACGTACGTAACCTAGACGTTTTCTGTCTGTTCTAAGTATTTTCTGAATTATAAAGTGACAAAATGAGATACACCCTCTGTAAAAACATTTGACTCCAATATGTCAAATAAATAAATAAATAGAATAAACTAAAACAATAATTTTGAAACTGAAATCCAGTGTTTAGATTTTAGAAAACTTGTAATACAAAAAAAAAAAAATAAATAAAAATAAATAAAATCAATCAATGATTGTAATCAATCAAAGGGGTAAGTAAAGTTTTTTTTTTTTTTTAAACCCTATTCACCTGCAGTGTATATTTGCAAATAACTCAATATAGTCAATTTGATATAGCATAACTGAGTAAGTATCACGACATCTGTTTTGTGTAGTTGTGTTACTGTGAAATGTCTTATAAATAAAGAAGTGTCTAATGCAATAAACATAAAAATTCAGTTCTCAGTGTCTGTACTGATTGTAATCATTACAGTTACTCTTAATTGTTTATTAACAAACCTTGTAGTGTTTCAGCTAGTTTATTATTGTGTGTGTTTTATAAAGTGTTGTTATTAAATTTACTCTATTTGTTTATTTATTTTTTTATTTTTTTGTGAAATAAAACATACAACACTAAAGAATAGTAGCATGGCCAGTTTTTAAAGAACCAAGTGTTTTGCAGTTCTGCTAAGAGTTTTGAAATTGTATCACTAGTGACAGTGAGACAAAAAATATTCCAAAGCTATAATCATTAAACAACGTTCATTATAATCCATAATTCATAGAATTTTACACAGATCATCATTATAATAACTCTTACAACATTTACACATTTTGTATTATATTTCACAGTTTATGAATGTTTTTTATCCAAAGTGCACTTAAAGTCATTTCATCAGTTTATTCATTCCTTGTTCCTTGTAAACAGGGATTGTTCGTGCCATGCTTTGTTGTTAGAGCTACAGGAATGTGGTTTAATCAAACATTTAATGAGTGATCATCTTATGATCAGGATGCAAACAGGGATGTTTTTTTTTGTTTTGTTTTTGTTTTTTTTTTTTTGGGCACACACCAGTTGTGTCTACTTTCATTTTCATTATGCCAGTGTTTTGTATGGTGTTTTTTGCTCAAAATAGAAACAGACTCTGAGATTTTGCCAATTTCAAGACAATCATACAACCAAACTTTTTGTAATTTATTTTTAATTTATTTTTGAAATGTGATTTTTGTAGATGTTATCCATGACTTTCTCTCTTTTGAGTGAGTGGCCAAGTAGTAACTAGAGAGACAAACTTGCTGGAAAGTCACAAGCTGAAAAAAACATTTTTACAGGATTGTCATACAGGATGTGTGCTCAGTGTAAACAGGAGCCCTACTCTTTCCTGTGTGCAAAGTACTTTTGGTTGTGTTTACTTTCTCTTTTAAAATGGAAGAGTAAATGCACATTACATAACATCAACACAATGTACTCCCATTTCCTTTCTCTTTTGTAAGTCAGTCTTTCAAAAATAAAATGCTTTTTCATTGACGACAGATATACATGATTTGAAAATGCTTTTTCAAGCATTGTAACTTTTCCTTGACACAACTGTCCAACACTGACTATAGGTATGACATTATTAAAAAAGAAATGTAGCATTAGTTTGACAGCAGATAGGAGGACTTGTGCAATGCAGATACAGATTTTAGACAAATGTTGGCACCATGATTGGGATCATCACTGTTAAAAAAAAAAAAAAAAAAAAAAAAAAAAAAAACGTCAAATGACCAGCAGCTATTGCTGCCAAAGAAAAACTGTCAAATTTAAGTAAATTATCGTAATTGAAACAAGAATAAATCTGTAAAATAAGGGGTTTTGCACTTTATTGAAATTAAGATATTTTACTGTAATTTTATGTTTTGTTTGTTTTTTTTATTATTTGTTTTTGTTTTTGTTTTTTGGGGCAGTCATAGCTGCCAGTCACTTGACCGTTATCTTTTTTTTTTTTTTTTTTTTTTTTTTTTTAATTAATTAATTAATTTATTTATTTATTTATTTATTTACAGTGCTGATCCCTATCATGGTGACAATCTTTATTTTTACTAAAATGTTAGCATCTAAACTTCTGTTAATTCTCAATAAGACCTCTGGTATGAAATTAAGTCAAACTGATTAGTAATAAGTGAAGACACAGAGATCTTGAGAGATCTATTAGTGTTTACTGTCTTTCTTTATTGTTACAGTAAAGGTGTTTGATCATAATAATTCAGAAAATATCTGTAAAAAATGTTTAATGCAAATTTCTGTAAAACAAAACAAAAAAAGTCGCACAGTATTTAAATTAGTATATTTTACTTTACTTTTATTATTTTATTTTATTTTATTCCTGTAATAAAATACACTTATTATTTTTTTTTCCTGTTCAATACAAAAAAAAAAAAAAAAAAAAAAAAAAAAAAAAAATTGTTCTATTCATTTATTTATTAATTAATTAATTTATTTATTTATTTATTTATTTTTTGTGAGCAATGGTGCCATTTGGCCATTTGCACCATCTGCTGGTGATTTCACTAATTATTATTGACATTATTTTTGTAAATGTGTATACATTTCTAAGTAATTTAAGAAACAAAAGAGAATTACTGTAATGCACTGTTAATGATATAATACTTAAAATAACATCTGAATTAAATTTGCAGATTTTGTTTTTAATTTTACAATGTTTTGCGTACAGTTTATGATATTTTACTTTTATTTGCATACGTATATTATGTCATCATAAACATTCTAATATGTGTGACTTTTCAATTTTTGTTTGTTGAATGACCTTGCAGGTTGTTGCGAATCCAAATGCAAATGCAGTTTGTCAAGTGAACTGAAATCAAACAGAGATCTTGTGAGTAGGGAGTAGCTTAAAGATATAGTACACCCAAAAATGAAGCTGATAATTTACTCATCTTCTGGTCATCCATGATGTAGGTGACCTTTTTTTTTTTTATTAATATTATTAATATTTTTTTTCTTTGAGTAGAAGAGTAAGGAAGATTTTTAGCTGAAACTGTGGTCTTTGGTGACTTTTGAAATCCTGTACAAGCAGACTATTATCAATGCATGTCTTCTGTCAAAACAGTGGACTGTGGTTTCATTCCACTTACTCTGCAATAAAATCAGAAGAAAACTAAATCATTAAGACAGCGTACACAGAGTACATATTTACACATACAAATGTCTACACATTATGAGAAACATACACAAGAGATTTTTTAGGGGTTCGAGCATGCAGTGCTGAAACCCTATTGTAATTGTAAAGATTTGTTTTTATTTTTATTTTTTTCTGCTAAAACTGAACGTGCAGACCAAACCGTAAGGCCTAGAGAGCTGAAACTTGGCCAGAAGGTAGAGCTCCCCAATAAACAAATCTGACAAAGCCTCGCCCCAGTCAGCCTATAGATGGCGCTACTAACTTTTTTTACATTTTTGCCCATAGCTCGTACAATTTTTGCACTGTCGCGGAGTATGAAGTCCGTTTTTTCTGCAAAATTGCGTTATGTCCTAAATCTACTTTTGCGAGCTAGTCCTAGATTTTTCTCACGATTGGAACCAAACCAGTGCAGAAATATTCTCTGGACAGTGAATATAAATAACGCAACAGTGCGCAAAAACCTGTTATGCTAACTTTAGCCAATTGTTCATTTTAGCTATAACTCTCGAACGGAATGAGATATTTTTGCCAAACTCTGTACACATCTGTAAGAGCTTGTTTTTAGGTAAAAAAATTGCAGCGTTCGGCCACTTGGTAGCACTATAATAATGTAAAAACTTAAAACGTATACTATAACTACACTACCGTTAATCCAATTGAATTGAAAATTGGTATGCAGCGTCTTTGTCCAAAGTGCCAAGAAGATCTATGAAGACATTCGCGTATCTTAAAAATCAACTTTGAGCACCCATTAGACAAGGTTAACAAAGGCTGATCGGAATGAAACTTGGCAGGCCTATTTGTCATGGCCCTAGAGGTCTGTGAGAAATTTGAAAGAAATCACTCACCAGGTGGTGCTAACGAGTTTTATGCATATCGTAATCATGGGGCTTTTCATGCATATGCACAATCTTCATATCATATGATAGATCTTCTCATTCTGAACAACTTTGCCTCAAGAACCACTGTCAATCAAATTGTTCATTAATTATTCAAGATGATTGAAAAACCTAGAATGAGATATTTTCACCAAACTCGGTACACATCAGTAGAAGCTCAATTTTTGGTCAAATGAAAAAAAAAAAAAAAAAAAAAGTTCAGCAACTTGGTGGCGCTATAATAATGGGGAAAATTAAAAAAAAAACATAAAAACAGCTATAAATACTTCTAGGTCTTCACTCAACCTCAATGAAACCATTGCAGTACAATTCTTTGGACACTCTAGGTCAATAATTATCAAAAAAAAAAAAAAAAAAAAAACGTTGAACTTTTGAATTTGGACAGCTTTAACAGGGTCATTGAAATGTTGTTGTTTACCAAGTGTAACCAAAAGCCTGCAAATCCTAAGTGACAACTCAAAACTTCATGAAATTATGCAAAGTCATACATCATATGATTCCAAACAAGCTTGCAAAATGTTGTGCAGATCGGGCAAAAATTGGTGCTATAACAGTTATAAAGGTTAAAACCACTACGTTTCAATGGTAAAGTGAAATTGCCATTATAATCAGTACATGGCAGCAGAGGACCACTCATTGGCTCTTATCTGACACAATCCATTCGGTTCATGGAGCTCTCTTCTAACGAGCTGATGATCAGAATCAGGTGTGGTCAATAAGTAAGGCAGCACAGAGCAATGAAACAGTGGAATATTCTCTATTCTCCAACTAGCCCTAGGTTTTAAACTTAAAATAAAAAAAAATAAAATAAAAAATCAGTGCAGTACAATCCTCTAGACTCTCTGGGTCAATAATTATCAAATAAAATGCTAAATATTTGCATTTGGACAGCTATGGCAGGGTCATTTTAAAATGTGGTATTTATATAGTGTACCCAAAAGCCTATAAATCTTAAAAGAAAACCCAAAACTGTGTAAACTGATACATGATGTAATTCTAAACAATCATACAACATTGTATGGAGATTGGGGAAAAATGGCACTATAATAGTTATCAACATTAAAAACTATTATGTCCATGGTAAGGTCTCTGCAGTTAATAATTATAACCACTAGATGGCTCCAGAAGACAACAAATGGGCTCATTAAAATCACTAATATAGTATTTTTCAGTTTTTTCATTAAGATTGGCATTTAGACATGATAAATTCATTATCATTGCATGCATGATCACATTTAAAAAGTGTACCACTGTATTCATACAGACTTATCAGTTTTTACAATTATGCCAATTATGTTTTGAGGTTACAAAACTGAAAATTGCATTTAAACTCTTAAAAAATAACTTGCTATAAGTGTTTTGTCGCCTGTCATTTGTTTCAGAAATCTAAATGTGCAATGAAATGTGTGTGCATGTGTTTGTCTCTAATCATCGTTAATGAGCATTAATATAAGTTTAACCATTTCATTTCTGTGTGTTTGTGAGCGTGTTCTCCATCGTGGATGTGTTTTAGTGTTAGCCATACATTTTGGTTTGGACTACACCCTAAAACCATAAAATTTTAAAGGCATTAGGTGCTTGACCCCTGATAATTGTCACTTACGGCTATATTTATTATTTAGAACTTTAATGTTTTAAAATATAATCCCCATTTAATCAGGGTTATAATATGTTCCTTCTTAAATTTAAAACTCTTTAATCTCAAATCAATATGTCCTTTTTGTTTGTTTGCATTTTTTTTTTATTTTTTTTTTTTTATTTTTTTTTTATGAAAAGCCATGTAATATGTGGTGTGACTGACTGTATATTATCTCTGTATATTTTGTTTGTTTGTTTGTTTTGCAAAGAACAATTGTTCTTGACAGAAGCTTTGCATTTATTACAAGTGAGCTAATAAAATATTTCTCACCTTTGGAGTGGCAGGTGCTCAAAGTATAAAAGGGTTAAAGTAATGACAAAGCGGCCAGCGGAAGACTGATCATAGTCTATTTGATCAATTTTGCCTTCTCAAATCATAAAATTGCCTGAAATTAAATCTATAGATATAAAACAGTTGAAGTATAAAACAATGTTGGAGAAGCCTAAATAAGCCCGAAGCCCAGCCAGCGTCTTAACTATGATGTGAAAAAATGTCCCGAAGCCTGGCCCTAGGAGCGTAAAAAAAGTCGAGGCCCATCGGGCTTGGACTGAAATGCATGGATCTACCGGGACATATCAACCAGTATCCCAATTTCATTGCCAGTAACGGATGGTAAAATTCAGGATTGAATGGTATGCGATTTATGCGATTTAGTCCCACTATACTGATCGTTCATTTTTTTTTTCTCACATGTTTCACCTTAAGTAGCAATTAATTAAAACAGATACATTTCAAGTGACACAAGAAAAAGACACGGAAAATCAGAAAAGCAGCGTGTGCATTTCTGGTTAAAAACGAAAGGCCATCAAACGGGAAGCATCGCCATTCAACCATTTTGGCTCAAACTGTGTTAAATTTATTTTAAATCAACTTTTAAATCATTTTAAAAGTTTTTAATTATTTGTTTTATTGTCAAGTCAAGTCAAGTCTCCTTTATTTATATACCGCCTTTAACAATACAGAATTGTGACAAGGCGGCTGTACAGTATTAAATAGGAAACAGTACATCAACAATGCCAAAGGCAACATTAAACACTCACATTATAGGTAAAGGTAGTTAATCAAAAACAATAAAATAAAATGCAATATTGTGTTAAGAGAAAGTGTCCCCAACTAAGCAAGCCAGAGGCGACAGCGGCAAGGAACCAAAACTCCATCGGTGACAAATGGAGAAAAAAACCTTGGGAGAAACCAGGCTCAGTCGGGGGGCCAGTTCTCCTCTGGCCAAAGTTCCCGTGGTCTTGTGCCGACAGCCGTCTAGGTGATGTGGTCTTTAATGTGGATCCGTCTCTGGGGCTCATCTAGTTGATGTGGACTCCGCTGACATTCAGGGCTGTAGAGGTCATCTCTAGGTGCTGATCCACCGTCTGGGCTGGGTTCGGACTGGATCCGGGGGACTGCAGTGACCATCTGATCTGGATACGGACTGGATCTGGTGGTTAATGTGACCTCGGAATAAGAGAGAAACAGACTAATATTAGCGTAGATGCCATTCTTCTGACGATGCACCGAGTACATCGGGTGTTATGGGAAGTGTTCCCGGTTCCGGTTGACCTAATTAGTGCAGCCTAACAATCCTTTAACGGATTTGAATTATAAGAATGTGGATTTGTTATGTGTAAGCAAGGTTAAAGAGATGGGTCTTTAATCTAGATTTAAACTGACAGAGTGTGTCTGCGTCCCGAACATTGTAGGGTAGATTGTTCCAGAGTTTGGGTGCTAAATAAGAAAAGATCTGCCGCCCGCGGTTGATTTTGATATTCTCGGTATTATCAAATTGCCAGAGTTTTGAGAACGCAGCGGACGTGAGGGACTATAATGCGATAAGAGCTCACTCAGGTACTGGGGAGCTAAACCATTCAGGGCTTTATAAGTAATTAGCAAGATTTTAAAATCTATACGATGTTTAATAGGGAGCCAGTGCAGTGTAGACAGAACCGGGCTAATATGATCATACTTTTTGGTTCTAGTAAGAACTCTAGCTGCTGCATTTTGGACCAGCTGGAGTTTGTTTATTAAGCGAGCAGAACAACCACCCAATAAAGCATTACAATAATCTAACCGTGAGGTCATAAACGCAT
>NW_026128533.1:0-8422 GCF_022985175.1 Labeo rohita
AAATGTTAATGAGATGTTCCCTTTCTTCCCTTATTATATGTTGGTGATATTGAAATAGAGAGTAAACTCTGAACTAACAAATATATAAGACACATTATTATCCAGTCATGCCACACCTGTCAAAAATTGAGAAATAAATTAGATGACACATTTGATAAAAACATTGTTAAATATTTCAGAACAGCCTATCTAAGATTCACTATCCTCCAAAATTATTAAAAGAAATACACTTTAAACATATTAAATGATATATATTCTTCCAATAAATTTCATAACATTTAAAATGTACAATAAAATAAATAGATGTAATAGAAACTCCATCATTTGTCATTAATGTTTAGCTTGTTGTCTTTGTCATTTATTCACATTATGTCTCGCTTAAACTTTTGTCTGCATTTGTTGTCAGACCCGACAGACAGAAACAGGTTAGTTTCTTTGTAAAATAAATGACTTTCAAATCTTCTGTCATTTTAGAACATGAAATCAAATGTCTACATGATTAAAACAACAAAATAAGGTCTCTTGTGAAGTGTTTTGTTATATGAGACTTAATTGTGACATGCAACATTAAATAATGACTTCAGTTCAACAGTTTGCTTTCATATTCTCACAGAACTTCAAATTCTGTAAAACAAAACTGTTCAGTGTTTAAACAGAAAACTGAAGTGTTTTGGTTTACAAACTTGACAGTAAACATGCAAAATGCTTCATGATCTACTGATGGATGAATGATCCATCCACTGGCCCAAACGGAGTCCAGTTACTGTTTGAAAATGCATAACATCTTTTACAGGATGATGCAAAGTCCACTTAATTGATCAAGGTTTACTTTCAATTTTAAGAAAGCTCCATGTTTAATCTGACTCCAATTTCATACGATCGTAAATTTAGGCGGGTTCTCTAATTTAAACTAATCACAAATACAGATTATGTCTTAATTTGGATATTTGATTATTCTGGATCAGACTACACTTTAATCTACTAGAAATAGTGATTTCAGAAGAGATCCGATTGAATCAAATATAACAATTTATTTGTCAGGTAAAATTATATGCCAATTACATAGTTTAACAATGAGAATCCATTTGTGAATTAAATTCAGTTCCAATTAAAATAAATACATAACATTCAATTGAAAACAAATCTAAGAGTGAGAGATGCAACCTGAGCGCATAGAGATACATTTTTGGAGGCAAATTTCCAGAGACATCTCAGACAGTGTGGGGTTCTTTGAATACAGAATCCCCAGTAATTTTGTCACTTGTTATATACCAGACCAAAACAAACAAATCTTACAATCAGTTGTAAAAACATAAAGACCTTTTGGTTCGTCAGGAGATCTCGTGACCCTGGGTCACACCTGCCTGGAGATTCTCACCCGACCCTCAGGGGAAAACACCCCTCTGCAGCAAAACACAATTCTACAAAAGTGTTCAGTCTTTCTCATAATATAAGTGAATGAAATTGAGACCATTTTACAAATCGCACTAAGACCTTTAGAATGATACCAAACATTAAAACAACATATTGACAAAATGTAACACATGCTGTATGACATTCTTAGTGACTTTCATGGAACCTTTGGGGGAAAATTATGCAAATTGAAATGCCATTTTGCCCTCTTTAAATCTCTTCTCCAGATTAGTTTTATTGTTTTGTTGCATGGCATCTGTTTTTGTCGGGGTTCCTGGACTTTGAGATTCAAACAGTTTTAGTTTTACAAGATTCAAGGAGAACAGAAAACTGAACAACAAACAACAGGCACAAAAGCTGCAGAACAGTGACTGATGAATGAACAGAGACTGTGTTACTGTTTGAAAATCACTAACATCTCTTACAGGATGATGAACAGACAGATGATCAGCTGAAGACTGAAGAAAGAACAAGAACAGAATATCAACATGTCAACCTCTGATACACAGGTAAAAATCACAGTCACGTCATTGTTTAAAATGATTCTAAAAGAACATTTTCATTCAATTCTGTCAATAGAATTTAAATTTCTTAAAACACTTTATTTGTGTTTCAAATCCATTTCTTTTTGCATATTTAGTGAAAATTGATTTCCTTAACAAACTCCAAACATATTTATTCTGATGCGATTTCTAAGCATCTCAGACTCATTTAGACCAGTTTTGCTGTTTTCATCATTTGTTCAAATGTGATGAGGTCAAATATAATTTAAGACTTTTGTTTCATACAGTGATTGTCATCCACAATCTTCCTCGCAGGAGAAGATGAGCAAAGAACAACCTCCTCAGAGTAAGTCTTTATCTACATAAATAAATGAAGTTATGTGTGGAAGATATTAACAATTTATCCCCAATAAAACACAAGTGATTAAATGTATCTCATGCTGGTGGATTCTGGTTATTTTAATCTGTGATGTTGATTAAGATCAAGATCTTGTAATCATAACATGTCACATATCACATGTGCTGTGTGTTATTGTGTGATGTGAGGATTGTGGACACTGAATGTCTGATTTGACTGTTTGCAGTGAGGATTGTTCTTCTGGGTTCGAGCGTGTCTGAAAACAGTCTGGTGGGAAACTTCATATTAGGACGAGCAGCGTTTGACAGTGAAGCTCCTCCAGATGTTGTAGAGAGAGTCGCAGGAAGACTGAAGGACAGACACGTGATCATCATCAACAGTCCTCAGCTGCTCCAGACCAACATCTCAGATCATCAGATCACACAGACAGTGAGAGAGTGTGTCCATCTGTCTGATCCAGGACCTCATGTGATCGTTCTGCTCCTCAAACATGAGCCGTGTTCAGCAGAAGATCAAGAGCGTGTGGAGAAGGTGCTGCTCTCTTTCTCTGAGCGCGTTTATCAACACACCATGGTGCTCAGCACACGAGAGCCACTGAAACCAATGACATCCTGCAGAAAATCATTCAGAAATGTGCAAACAGACACTTCAGTCTTCAGACGAGCAGCTCTCCTCATGATCTTCTGCAGACACTTGAGGACATTGAGAAGATGAATGATGGACGACACCTGGATTGTGCTGAAGGTACAACAGTATTTTACAATGGATGATATAGTGTGATGATATTTGGTGTTTATATCAGTAATTTAACATGTTTAAATTTTCTTCTTCTGTCAGAAGGTGTGAAGCTGAATCTGGTTGTGTGTGGGAGCGACGAGACATTAAAATCCTCCATATCAGAGCAGATCCTGCAGCAGACAGACAGAAGATCAGATCGTCTTTACGTAGATTACGTAGCCAGGCTGTGATCAATCAATAAATCACAACAATCCCACACTGCCAATGTGATACAGACACAGACACAGTGATTGAATGTTAACACCAAGTCTAAATGCAGCCTAACAACAACAAAAGTATTGACTTTTAGTTCTGTTCATCTTTGTTAGATTCATGGTTACTGTTTAATACACTGAAAAATGAAAAAAATTTCGCCCTCATGTGAAATAGATTTAACAGAATCAAAACCGTGCCTGCTTGATTTGAAGGAACCAATGAGATTTACAAGCACGCACGTTTAAACTTACCATACTTTTACCATATTTGATGCATTTATTCTGAATAATCGGCTATCAGTATCAGTGGAGAAATTTAATCTGTTGCTCTCTACTTATTTCATATGTATTTTTGAACCCTTCTGTCATGTAGCCTGTAACACCATTTTGAAATTGCTTGCAAATTCCTTGTTTTGCTAAATTATCACCAAATATTGGATTTACAGGTTACAGATCAGTTACAAGCCCAACTTTGATGCATTGGGCACTATTCTGAATAATTCCTTTACAATGCAGAAATATTAACAAATGGCTGTTAATAAAGTTATTATAATATAAAGTTTATATATTATAATGCACCTTAACGTTGGTGCTACCCACAATTAAACAAAAAGAAGAAGTTTATATATTATGAACCCTAGGCTCGGTTATTTGGTTTATTTAATTCCTGGATACTGCCTGCCTGTAAATATTGTGCCCAAGAGTATAAAAGTGTTTAATCAAGTATATAGAAATAAATTTGAATGTAGGCTATATTGTGAGTAGTCATAGAAGTGATTAATAAAATAAAAAAAAAAAAAAAAATGTAACAGTGAATCATTCTGTGAATCTTCAGTTGATTCAGTGTTTCAGAGGGCTTCATTTCACATCATCACAACTGTTTTCAACTTCCTCTTCTTCTAGCTAGAGCACAACTGAAGCTGCTTTGTCTTGACTTTTTAATGACAGCTGGCAATGCAGCTGTATGTGCATTCCTGCCATTTACTGGGAGTGTAAAGCCCAGACGGAAGACAGAGAAAACTAAAATAAATCCTCCTAATTAAATCTCTCTCTCTTTCTCTCTCTCTAATTACTTACATTTATTGGTCACTTACTTCTATTAGTACTCATAACCAGTGTTGGGGAGTAGCTTGTTACATGTAACAGAATTACATAATTTAATTACAAAATAAATATAATTGTAATTAGCTACAGTTACTGAGAAAAAAAATATGTAATTAAATTACAGTTACTTTTGAAAAATGTTAATGATTACAAAGGGGGTTACATCTGAATTTCACACAAATACACCCACATACAGATTTAATTGTCTACTTTTATAAACTGCATTGATTGCAGAATAGGACACATGCTTATTCAATAACTATTTTATTTCCTATTTGGGTTTTTGCATATACTTTAGATTTTAAGATAAATTGTTTTTTTCCAGGGCGTTGTTAGATGGCAGTGTTTCCTGTCATAACTATGCAAACATTTGATTTCAAAACCAGTATCATAGCTATTAAACTATTTCTTGTTATGATTTAAATCTGAATTTAACCTCAGAATGATCTAAAAATAAGTTAATAAGAGTCTGAATTTGTGGTGGCTGTGCTTTAAATTAAATTATTACACGGCTTTACGGAATACTTGATTCTGATTGGTCAGTCATCACATTCCAAGGTATGTTATTCTTCGATAACAACTGGTAAAAGCTAATAACACAGACTCATCCGGAAAACTTACGTTGGCCTATACGCTTGATAATTTTTCTTAGTGGAAGCTTTGGATTTGGTTAGCTATTAAAATATTAAAACTCAATTCAATATTATGTGTACAATTTCTTGATGAGGTCATCCTGGTTATGTGGACTCAACAAGCAACTGTGTAATAAATGGGATAATGTACGTCCAGCCAGTTGTTATTGCAAAATAAAGATGTATCCCTTACTTATTATAATCTTAATTCAAGTGATAAAGGATTTTAAAAGTCTGACAGTAATCAGTGTTGAGAGCTACTGTAAGGTTCACTCTGCCTGGTTTAAATGTTTCAAAAATTTTAGAAATTTAGAAAAGTAAATCATCAAAAAGTAATCAAAAGTAATAAGTTACATTACTTTAATATAGAATAGAATATAGAATAAGAAAGAAACAGACTAATATTAGCGTAGATGCCATTCTTCTGACGATGCACTGAGTACATCGGGTGTTATGGGAAGTAACTGAGCCTAACTTTTAAAACACCCCCAAACTTGGTTTCTCCCATTTCCCATGATGCACTGCAGCACAGATATAAAGGCTCATTCCACAATCATTCTGGTTTCTTAACCGGATCCAGCAGCATGGTGGCAGGTGAGGTGAGTAAGTGCTGCTCTTGTAAATGGGTTTATATTTTGTGTGTTAGTTAGTGATGGCTAAGTGAAGCGTTCTGAACTAGTGAAGCTTTCAACACAATTGTATCGGAAAAAGGTTCATGTTGTGGCCATTAGTAAAAATGAATAACACCTTCCAAAGTGCTGTGCTCCATTGCAGCCGCTGGTTTCACATCTGGTTCTACAAATGATTCTTTGTTTTATTTTATTGTATATAAATAATGGTCATTGTCAAAGTCAATTATTTATGTTGGTGTACTAGCACTAAAATAAGTAAAATAAATAAAACATAAATTCATAAATGAAATCTATGATATGTTTATTTGAACTCTGCCTCAGTCCTTAGACTTTTTCTTCAAAGTTAATTTTTGAGCTCAATATATAAATTACAACTAAAAAATAAATTCATAAACAATGCTAACACATTAAAATGTACTATAATGTAAAGGAAACGGCACTGGGCTTCGCTTCGTTTGAACCAGATACTGAAACAAGCGCATGGTTTTCAGGTGAATGAAGCTTCGGACGTCATAGATCACTTGCTTTTCTTAAAACGAATCAAGCTCTGATGCAGTACTTCAATGTGAAATGTGTGTTTTTTTTTTTTACACAAGCTTTGGAGCATCCTTGTTGAAGGTAACATCACTAGTGTTAGTTAAAGATGGTCTGTGGAACATTTCCCTGTTTAGTTGTGTTAGAATAGATGTGTGATTACTGGATGGTTTACTGCATTTGTGTGCTCGTGTTCAGTTACAGTAAATGAAGCTGATTCACTGCTCATCTCTCACTCATATTATCCTTCCTAATATGCCTGTCTCTCTTCTACTACACTTCTGATCCATTCATAACAAACCTAGAGAAACACTTAATGTCTAGATATTACGACAGACATACGATCATGACCGTATGTGATTTACATATTGGGCTGTTTTCCTAATAATAATGTTAACATGAGGAATGCTAAACGAGGGTCACTTAGTGTGATGGGATGGATGTTGTTACTACAACCCCCTCTGCTGGAGAATAGGAAGAGCGCACTACAGGTTTAGCTGAGGCCTTCACCTGGTTAACTGGTTAATGATTAACTTGATTGCTTCAGGTTGAAAGTAGAGTGTGCTGTTACTCAGTCACTGAATTGCGTTAATGTAAAAAAAAAAATCACTGTTATTTTAATAATAGCAATCGCAGGCAGTTTGTGTCAAATAAAAATATTTTCTGTCTATATGAAATGGCTTGAAAAAACTGCCAGCGCTTTGGTGTCAAAAATATACTTTTTTTTTTATTTTTTTTTTTATTATTATTATTTTTTTTTTTTTTTTTTGGTGAGGTTACATTATACTTGCCAGCGATCTCCAGGAGTTCACCTCAAATACATTAAATATTAATAAACATTAACTTCAGATACTTTTCAACAATCGCAGGCAGTTTGTGTCAAATAAAAACATTTCCTTTCATATAAAATAACTTGAAAAAAGTGTCAGGTCTTTAGTGTCAAAAATATAATTATTTTTTTATTTATTTATTTATTTTTTATTTTGCCATTTATTTTACATTTTTTTTCAGATACATTTTACATTAAATAAATATTAACTTCAGATACCAGTCAGCAATCGCAGGCAGTTTCTTTCAAATAGAAACATTTTTTGTTCATATAAAATAACTTGAAAAAAAGTGTCAGGGCTTTGGTGTAAAATAAATATTTTTTTAAATATTTTTGAACGGTTACCTCAAGATTTGCCACGATCTCCTGTATTTGTTCAGATACATTTTATATTAATAAACATTAACTTCAGATACCGTCAGCAATCGCAGGCAGTTTCTTTCAAATAGAAACATTTTTTGTTCATATAAAATAACTTGAAAAAAAGTGTCAGGGCTTTGGTGTAAAATAAATATTTTTCATATTTTTGAACGGTTACCCCAAAACTTGCCAGTGATCTCCTGTAATTGGCGTCAGATACATTTTATATGAATAAACATTAACTTCAGATACCAGTCAGCAATCGCAGGCAGTTTCTTTCAAATAGAAACATTTTTTTGTTCATATAAAATAACTTGAAAAAAAGTGTCAGGGCTTTGGTGTAAAATAAATATTTTAAATATTTTTGAACGGTTACCTCAGATTTGCCAGCGATCTCCTGTAATTGGCGTCAGATACATTTTATATTAATAAACATTAACTTCAGATACCAGTCAGCAATCGCAGGCAGTTTCTTTCAAATAGAAACATTTTTTGTTCATATAAAATAACTTGAAAAAAGTGTCAGGGCTTTGGTGTAAAATAAATATTTTAAATATTTTTTTTTTTTTAGCCTCAGATTTGCCAGCGATCTCCTGTAATTGGCGTCAGATACATTTTATATTAATAAACATTAACTTCAGATACCAGTCAGCAATCGCAGGCAGTTTCTTTCAAATAGAAACATTTTTTGTTCATATAAAATAACTTGAAAAAAAAAGTGTCAGGTCTTTGGTGTAAAATAAATATTTTAAATATTTTTGAACGGTTGCCTCAGATTTGCCAGCGATCTCCTGTAATTGGCGTCAGATACATTTTATATTAATAAACATTAACTTCAGATACCAGTCAGCAATCGCAGGCAGTTTCTTTCAAATAGAAACATTTTTTGTTCATATAAAATAAATTGATACATTTTATAATAATAAAAAAAAAGTGTCAGGGCTTTGGTGTAAAATGAAAAAATATTTTTAAAATATTTTTAAACATTTTTGAACGGTTACCCCAAAATTTGCCAGTGATCTCCTGTAATAGTTTCTTTCAAATAGAAACATTTTTTGTTCATAG
>NW_026128534.1:0-8413 GCF_022985175.1 Labeo rohita
TTTATTGAAGTGACAGCCTATCTGCTAATCTTCAACATGTTTTACACTAAACCGTAGTTTTGGATTGAACTATTTTTAGAGTTTCAACTGAAAAAAATAAATAAAAATGTTTTATAAGCTTACAGCACTTCCCATTCATTCCTATGGTATCCCTAATCAGTGAAATTGAATGATGTCAAGGCTGCAGTGTGATGGTTATGAAAACACACTGTGCAGAAATACGCAACTGTTGTAAAATAAATTTTTAAATGTACTTTTTTGTTCCAAGGACGTTTTGACTTGCATCAGCCACTATATGTCAAACCTGTCAGCATCAGTGGACCCCTGAATTGAAGGACCTCCTTAGGAGTGGATATTGGCCAGCCTCTGTGACTAATCCCACGCTTTATTCACTGGACCTCCTAAACTCTTTTCAGGAACTCAAGGTGATCTCTCCGGGATTCTCCAGACAAGCCTTCGCAAAGGTGCTGGAGCATCGCACTAAGATTGGCGGAAGAGTAAGTGTAATTACTCATATTATAAAATTTCTTAAGCAGACCAGTGTTGGGCTAGTTACTCAAAGAATGTAATGTATTACTCATTACTAGTTACTCTTTTCAAAAGTGATATTGTTACTTGTTACATTCTGGCAACAGTAATACATTACTAGTTACATTCCTTTTTTCTTCACGTCCCACAGCAGTTGTAACTCTGTATTTTTTCATATAAAATTCTTCTAGAGCAACATATTTCTGCCTCATCATTTGGCCAAAATCCACATTGGATTGCAGTTTTTACAGACACTCAATAGTGATTGGTAGTGACATTCAAGTATTCAAGTGTTGTATTAATCTCATTTATTGTCATGTGTAGCTTGAAGCAAATTGTAATTTCTTTGTTACCTATATACAATTATATTACATTATGTATTTTATCAAATCACATATGTTTGTTAGAAACCATTTAATTTTCCAAAAAGATTTTTAATTATAGTGATATAATGTACCACATGCTGATCAGAGGGATGTAGGTGGGATATAATGCCAGAGAAAAGTAAAGCCTTCCACAACAGTGCTCAGGTCATCTTTTTTTTCCTGACAAAATCAATATAACACAATATTTCTATCTGATGATTATAAGCTTTTCCATATTTCAAGCTTGCCTGCTGCACTGGGGAAATCACATGCATGTGTGAGTTGTGAAAATTATGAAAATAAATCTAAGAATTATTTGTTTGTTGGATTTTAAATCAGCAGTGTTGAGGCATCAAAAGTAACTAACCATTTTTTTTTTTATGGGTGGTAACTATAATGTTGTTTCTAAAATCATATTAGTAATTAGTTACACTACTAGTTACTGAAAAAGTAATATTACTACAGTAACTAAGTTATTAGTAACTAGTTACTGGCCAACACTGAAGCAGACATCATTACATATACTGTTTCATTCTGTATATCTTCCAGACTGGACAAATCAATGGTGATGCACTCACTCTTAAAACAGATGTGTTAAAAACAACACAACCTGTGTTAAATCTTAACACACTTGTGTGTTAAATTAAGGACAACACATTTTGTGTTCATTTTAACTCAACCAGTGTGTTATTCGACTTAACACAGGTTGATATTTTGAAAATGTTTAACACACAAATGTGTCACAAATTACAATTTATGACACATTAATATGTTGAATGTGTTAAAATAACACAACATGTGTTATATTTAACACATCTGTGTGTCTAGTTAAGGACAACACATGTTGTGTTAATTCAATTTTAACACACCAGTGTGTTCTTCTTCTTAACACAAGACAGTGTGTTAAAATATTTAACACATTAATGTGTTAAACATCACATAGTCTGCATAGCTGTGCTATTTTTAACCAGTTGAAATGAATGCAATACAAAAAAAAAAAAAATCTATTAACACTACTCAAAGTGTATTTGGTTCCACAATACAGAGTGTTAAATGAACACTGAAGCAGAGTTGAATTGATAATGTTAACAAGCAGAACGAAAGAGAAACAGAAACTCCACAAACAGCATCACCAGCTTCACTCATTACTAACCAGTTTGTCTAAAATGTTATTACGTAGAACAGAGGTTTAGATGTTTTTTCTTTTGAACTTACCGTGAATGTGATCAGTGTTTGCTTTACTCGTGCTCTTGAGCCGTCATTTTCTTACATTAGTTTTTCTCTGGCTGCTTTAAAGCTGTGTTTGTAAAACATATTTGCAAACAGAAAAATAGAGAAGTCCAGAAGAACACATGAACAAGTGGTTTTGATTGGTTGTTTATGTTGTAACCTACTGATTTCTTCTGAACAGTGTATCTGTGGTTGTTTCATGTTAACAGGAACAATTATAGTGGTGTTGATGAAAGTTATATATTAACTAGATAATTTGACTGCTTTTAAAAACACTTTGCACTCCAGACCATTTGAAAATCAGTGCTGTAGATGCAAACATTCATCAAGAATCAGCATATGAATCTCAAGGATGGTGACAAAAAAAAAAAGAGCACCAATCAAAACCCATCCATGGCTCCCAGAATGAATTGCTTTATATTTATTGTCACCATCGTTGAGATTCATATGCTGATTCTTCAACTCTATGTCTGCCATTCAGAAATCAAAAAATTGTGTATAGTTTATCTATAACCTGTTAAAAATTAATCTGCAGAAATAACAGTTTCCTATATTCAACGGTGTGCAATATAACAGTCATTACAAGATGATTACTTTTAGCATCATTGTACCAGTATCTTCCTAATCATATCTTCTCTTAGACCTTACCCACTATAATAATGTAATCTGAAAACAGAAATATAGCAGAAAAGAGAAAAAACATAATTGTAGATTTTAGGGTCGAGACCCAACAAAAGTAAACACTGACCACAGTGATGGCAATGTTTTAAGAAATTAAACCAACATCTAAACCTCTGTTAATTCTCATTAAGAACTTTTGTATGACAGAAATAAAGTCAAACTGGTTAGTAATGAGTGAAGCTGGTGCTGCTGTTTGTGGAGCTGTTTAATCCTCCTCTGCTGAGATCTTTAGAGATTTATTGTGTTTTATTCAGTTGATTTTATCTGAGGCTGTGACTGGAAGTCAGTTGTAGTTGTGTTTCTGTTTGTCTCTTCTCTTCTTCTTTGTTTGTTTCTCTTTTCTTCAGTAATTCTGCTGGTTAACATTCTCATTAAGTTCAACTCTGCTTCGGTGTTACTTTAATGCTGTGTTGTGGGACCAAATCCACTCTGAGATGTGTTAATCCCTGAAGGTTCCTGAAATAACGTTCCCAAACCCTGTAAAGATCTCCACATCATGAGCATGTCGGGAAACGTTCTGTGAATGTCATTGATATCAGAGGGGACGTTCTGAGAATGCTCTGGGAACATTACATTTTTATTAGAGAAATCCATATACCTGACACGAGTGCATCCACGTCATCCACCAATGAAAATAGATCTTATGCAGTGACGTAGGCAGCAATGTGATTGGATGATATTTAACACATTTTGTGTTGAACACTTTGTGTTGTTTCTCTCTCTCTCTCGCTCTCTCTCTCTCTTTCTCTCTTTACACATGATCAACTTAAAATGACACAAAAATGTGTTAAAATGGCAATAACACAAAAAATGTGTTAATAATTAACACATCCTTTTTTAGAGTGCTACAGCGCAGCTTCTTGGAGTTTTCATCTGCTTCATTTGAGGAAGAGCAGCTCTGCTGTGGTGCTGCTTTCACCTGCCCAGCCTGCACTCCAGAAATGTTGACTGTTTCTGCTGATGGAAATAGAAAGCTGTATCGCTTTCGTAGAGAGACAAGGTGGTCTTTTTATTTATTTCTAGTCTTTTTACTGATTTATTTAGTTACTTTATATATTTAATCAATGGATTTCCCATTTTTCCTCCTTCAGCTCTGATGATCCTGGCTTTTTTGAGGGGCTCTTTGTGGCTGAAGACAGTGCGGTGTCTAGATTTGTAAACACCATACATAAAGCAGTGGGAAATGTAAGTTTTAAATATAACTGTATAAGTCTGACCACACTGTAAAAAGCAACCTATAGAATCTACTCAATATAATGGGGTAAACTGATGTAACAATTTGCACTCAGTTTGATGGGTAGATTCTATCCTATATGTCTGAGTAAAGAATACCTGAATTTATCAGCTAAGACAAACTAAAAAAAAAGTAGGTTAAGTCTACACAGCAAAAAGCCCAGTGTTAAATGAACTCTCGCGGGAGTTTGAGTCCATACTCAAGAGTATTAAAATGAACACTGAAGCAGTGTTAGAGTTCATGAGGTAATTAAGTGATTCATTGAGTGATGATTGACCATTATTAAAGACGCCTGTTGTTAATAAGCCGAATCACCAAAAGGAGAAAATTTCATTTTGTAAGTCGCCATTATAGTGGTGAGTGTTAGCATTAGTTTAGCTCTTTACCAGTAACTTCTTAATATTAGATTTTGTTTGGATGTTGTAATTGAGTTATAACAGTCAGACAAACCAGAAGAAATGAGATTTTGTGGCTTTGATTATGCTTTGACAAAGTCATGAAGTAGCAATCAGAATAAGTGAGTTGTATTTTGTTTACGTTGGTTTAATCAGACAGGTGTTTTTAAAATTTATTTGACCGGAAAAAATAGAAAGACTTTTTTAAGATTTAGACACACAGACATCAACAATCAGCATGAGAATCACAACAATGGTGACCAACAAAAACGTATGTTGTAGCCAATCAAAACTCATCCATATTTCCCATCATGCATTGTGGCATGAATAAATTATGAGCTGATGATCTCCGTGATGTTTAGAGTTGATCTGTTTCTGGATATGCTGTTTGTCACCATTTTTGAGATTCATATGCTGATTCATGATGTCTGTGTGAGCCTAAAAGAACAGCTTTTGAAAGTTTTTTTTTTTTGATCGGAGGAGCTTGTAAAAAGTCCATTCAAAATTTAAAAACAAATTCAAGCTTTATCATTTTTTTTGCTGCTGAAACCACAAGGCAGTTATAATAAATAAAGGATATACAACTCTAAATGATTTCAGTGGCTCAAATTAAGTTTATTTTAAAACAGAATTATCACCACTGCAAGACTTTTGCTCTTTGGCTTGTCTGGCTAGTTTAACTAAACAGTAGAACAAAAGCTAATATTAAAATGCTACGGGTCAAGAGCCCAACTAATGCTAACACTGACCACTATAATGGTGACGTAAACCTTTTGGTGTCTTCGATAATTTTCAATCATCACTCAATGAATCACTTAATTACCTCATTAACTCTAACACTGCTTCAGTGTTCATTTTAACACTCTTGAGTATGGACTCAAACTCCCGGGAGAGTTCATTTAACACTGGGCTTTTTGCTGTGTAGACTTAACCTACTTTTTTTTTTTTGTTTGTCTTATCTGATAAATTCAGGTATTCTTTACTCAGACATATAGGATAGAATCTACCCATCAAACTGAGTGCAAATTGTTACATCAGTTTACCCCATTATATTGAGTAGATTCTATAGGTTGCTTTTTACAGTGCATGATTTCCATCCCACTTCAACTACCTCTGTGTACCAACTACTCCAAAATCAAATTGAGAAAATTAATGCTATATATTGTATAACACCATTGGTTTTATTTGATTGTTGTGTTTCACAAACTGTATGTGCTCTTCAGGAGCTGACCACAATGAAACCTTTTCTCAGTGTGATGCATGCTCGAGCCCATGCTAAGTGTGAAGTATGTATAATATTGCATCATGTGTACATTTGTAATTTTTACAAGCACATTAATAATATGAAATTGATATGAAGGGTTACACTGTACACTGTAAAAAAAAAATCATTGCTAATATTGAAAAATTCAAGGCAACACATTGCATTCAGATTTGTATGTTTTCCCAACGATTAGCAATGTAAATATCCCAATTACAATAACGTTGTTGTCTTTACTAATATTATTTAGTTCTGATAAGGGACAGTGCTTTAGACATGTGATTACCCCAACTACAATAATGTTGTTGTCCTTACTAATATTATTTAGTTCTGTTGATGAACAGCACTTTAAATTCCTCGTTCTACCAATGAATATATGTTTGCTCAGTCAATAGCCTCGCTTACAGCACTAGAAAATGTTTATCAAGAATATATTGATTCTCTTTCCTCTATACTGGAAACTCACTTATTTTCCTTTGGCCTACATCATTTTTAAATTCAGAGGTGGATAGTCCAGGGGTCAGAAAGTAAAAGTCCTGCCATATATTTGTTCCACCCATGAACTGATGAAATGATTTCACCAGAGGTGGAACCAAGTCCTTCAGTTCAAGTCACAAGCAAGTCTCAAGTCAAATATCAAGTCCTCGAAGAGTTAAAGGTAATGAGATAATTAAGTGACTAATTAAATGATGATTGTGCATTAGTGATGAACACCTGCTGTTATTGAGAATTACAGAGGATCAGATGTTGATGTTTTATTGGTTAAGATGATGCCACCATCATGGAGATCAGTGTTTGCTTTAGTTGGGCTCCTGACCCTTTTTTATAGTTCAAAGTAATTTGCTTCTAAGCAATTGCACTATTGTTTCACAGCAAGTGTTTGCACTTTGCTGAATCGGAAGCTTTTGGTAGTAGATTAGTTTTCATGCTTTGCTTTTAAGTCATATGAGTGATCATCATGTAAGGTTGTGTAGGTTTTGAATAATCAGTTTTGTGATGCTCAGCAAGTAGTTAAAAATTAGTATAAATTCTGCTGTATGTAAGGCACAAATCAATCAACAAAATCTGTAATGCTGCAATGCATGCTGGGTAACACCATGGTAAAAATGGCCATCATGCACTGCAGTACGCAGAATTATTGTCACCACTGTTGAGGATCATATGAGAAGTGTTCATGTCTAAAAGCTTGAGCTGCCGTAAGTTTTCACCCCAATATTTCAGCATTATAGTGGCATTTGTTAAATATCACTTTTCTTCACTTCTCTGAAAGTTCATACTGGTCTATAAACTAAAAAGTAACCGTTACATGTAAAAAAAAAAAACATGTTACCTAATTTGTTATCACAAGCTTTTGATTCAGTAATCTGTAAACACTTGCTGTGAAACATCGCAATTGTTTAAAAGCGAATTACTTTGAATTGTAAAAAGGTTCAGGAGCCCAACTAAAGCAAACACTGATCTCCATGATGGTAGCATCATCTTAACCAATAAAACATCAACATCTGATTCTCTGTAATTCTCAATAACAGCAGGTGTTCATCACTAATGCACAATCATCATTTAATTAGTCACTTAATTATCTCATTACCTTTAACTCTTCGAGGACTTGATATTTGACTTGAGACTTGCTTGTGACTTGAACTGAAGGACTTGGTTCCACCTCTGGTGAAATCATTTCATCAGTTCATGGGTGGAACAAATATATGGCAGGACTTTTACTTTCTGACCCCTGGACTATCCACCTCTGAATTTAAAAATGATGTAGGCCAAAGGAAAATAAGTGAGTTTCCAGTATAGAGGAAAGAGAATCAATATATTCTTGATAAACATTTTCTAGTGCTGTAAGCGAGGCTATTGACTGAGCAAACATATATTCATTGGTAGAACGAGGAATTTAAAGTGCTGTTCATCAACAGAACTAAATAATATTAGTAAGGACAACAACATTATTGTAGTTGGGGTAATCACATGTCTAAAGCGCTGTCCCTTATCAGAACTAAATAATATTAGTAAAGACAACAACGTTATTGTAATTGGGATATTTACATTGCTAATCGTTGGGAAAACATGCAAATCTGAATGCAATATTAGCAATGATTTTTTTTTTTACAGTGTAGTATGTTGCCTTTTAGCTTAATCATTCTTGTACAGATTGTAAAGCCCTTTGAGGAGAATTGTACCCATGTAATTAAAGTGAATTTTCTCCACCATTTACTAATAGATTAAGTGGAGTGGTAGGAACCAGGAAGGAGTAGAGACAACCGCCGGTGAGGAGGTAGAGCAAGTGAACAGCTACCTCTCACGTTGTGCCCTGACAACCAAATATATGTCCAAAGCAGGTAATCAGATTGTTTGCAATATTCTTGCATATTTTGTAGATTAAGCATCATGACCTCATTATATGCTTTAAACAGCACGGGTGGACATGCTTACATTGCATGCAATGGGGTGGAACCACAAAAAAAGTTTCTCTCTACATCAGTCACTTTCCACAAGATATGTGAAGGTAAGTCTCCTATTAATTGTTTTGTGTATCCTTTTGCTGTGTGCACTTGGCCTGTTTTGAATCATACAAAGTCTTGATTATTGTGTAACACTGTTTATCGGACTTGTCAGAGACTCCAGGATGAAACGGCAAGGCTAGCTGAACTAAAAGCAGAGTTGCTTTGCACAGATAAAGTGGTGTCACAGTGGCTAAGATAAAAGGGTAAAGGGATAT
>NW_026128535.1:0-8401 GCF_022985175.1 Labeo rohita
TGTTATATTGAGTCAGATCTATCATAAAACACTTATAAAGGCATATATAACCCCACTTTATTAGTATTTCAATAGTATATGTTTATGTTTATCATTATTCTTGTTCAGATGGCGCTGTATTAAGCAGTATATGAAACGTGTTTCTGTTGCTCATGAAAACGCTTTTGAAAAGTCGGTGTATTTAGGTGTGTTCGACTTCATCTACGGCTACAGACGGCGATCAACGAGAGTAGATCACAGATAAAGTGAATTAAATGCAATATTTATCAAATACACAGACTTTTCAAAAGTGTTTTTATGAGCAACAGAAACACGTTTCATATACTGCTTAATACAGCGCCATCTGAACAAGAATAATGATCAACATAAACATATACTATTTAAATACTAATAAAGTGGGGTTATATATGCTTTTATCAGTGTTTTATGATAAATGTGACTCAATGTAACATTGCGACTACAGTAAAAACACTTTTACTGTTCTAAAAACACAGATTTGTCAGCATTATCGGACTTCAGGATGTTAGAATAAACCCAAAACACACGTGATCATTGTCATGCGGTGAATCTGGCCAATCGTGAAACAGCCATGTGGTCATCAGAGCTCCTGCAGCTGCTCTAAAGAAACTGCACGGCTGAGTCAGCCGGCTGCTCTCGAATCGCTATCGCGGTACTTTGATGGCACACGTGACACTCACAAGGCATCGGCGCCGCCTCAAGTTGGACAAAAGTCGGACATGCACTGCTTCAAGTCAGAATTTGATCGAGCTGCGCAGCACTGCGTTAAGTCGAACACACCTTTTGATAAATATTGCATTTGATTCACTTCTTCTGTGATAGAGCATGCAAACACCGTGAGAGCTTCACTAACGAGAGTAAAAAGTGTCCGTCTTGATGCCTCCGTTTTCGGCTCCGCCCGCGACTGCTCTCGGCTGCTCTCGTTGATCGCAGTCTGTAGCCGTAGATGAAGTCGAACACACCTAATATTAGGCTTTTTTGAGATAAGCAAATTCTGCGCAGAATCGATCACCGGTGATCACCGCAAGATGCATGCCGGTTTGAAATGTGTCCAAGTTAACTCCGCCTTGCTCTGATGTCATGCTGACGTGTGCCAGAAAACTCTTGCAACGGCCAGGCGGCTGTGTCGGATTGAGCAGTCGAGCGCAGTAGCTCTCCACCGACTGCGCTGACCAAAAGCATGATGGGAAACGCCTGGATGATTAATTGGTTCAGACAACTGTGATGTTGCCGTTCTTTTCTAAAATGTTTTATTTTTTAATATTATATTAATATTTTATAATATCATGTGGTTATGTGTTTAAATGATGCATGAATATTTCCAAACACTATGCCAGTGCGATCTCTGCGTGAGATATGTGATTGTTGTCATATTTCTATAAAAAATTAAAATACACATTTGCATTAAATTAAAAATTAATGAAAAATACGCCTTTCGTATGGAATTAAATAGCAAGCACTTTGAGTGTCATATTTATTTTAATATAAAAACAACAGAGCTGAAATTATATCATGTTTATTAGCAACACAGCACGTAAGGCGATATCTGCCTTTGATCTCGTAGGTCTCTGTTCCACTTCGAGAGGTCAGAACTGTCTGTCTTGACTGCACTTATTTCACTCCTCCCCTCACTGCAGCCGCCTACTCTCGCCTACATTTCAGGCCAGGCAAGGCGCATCTCAATTTTCACATCTTGTAGTGTGTGCATGTTTAAGATTTCAGGGAAGATAATCTGCAACGATTCTCCTTATGTGTGTGCTGCAACCAGATTTCATAATCGGTTAGGATTTTAAAAATCCTGTAGTGTGAGGCCGGCTTTAAGGTGATTTAAGCCTCAGTTTTCTTGTGGCCAGCAATCAGATTTCCCATCGAGCACGGTCATTGTGTCCACGTGATCAGGATAGCCGCGGAACTTACTCAATTTCTTAAGTCGATGCAAAATACAAAAAAAATAAAAATAAATAAATAAATAAAATAAAATAAAATAAAATAAAAAATAATAATAATAAATAGAAAATAAGCAATAATTTCTGTTTATAAAACTGGCAAGTTTTATTGCAACTTTCTCAGACATTTTCATTTAAATGTACCTAAACATTAACATGTGGAAAAATATATAATTTGTTAGTTAAATGCTTAAATTATTTATTTATTTATTTATTTATTTATTTTTTATTAAAATATACTGAAGTAGAATTATATTTGAGATTCAGTTGATCTCCAGTTTCTAGTCATGCAGCCTTTCTCTCTGGTTTTATGTCTGCTGTACCTTTCATGGTTATTAGTAGAACATTAGAACATTACAATCTAAAATTGCTCTTTTTTAAATGGTAAGAGAAATGCACATTGACTAATTTGAGATTAGTAATTAGGACTGTATTATTAATTTACATTTGATCATTGCAATAGTCCCTTTACAGTTATAAAAATACACTCACTTGTAGGTTTAAAATTTTACATGATGCACATTTTATGTCCAACAACAAATATTTTAGCAGATATATTTTACTCAGAATTATTGCGCTTCTCTATTGCACTCCGCCCGTTTAGTACACATGTATTTGCATGACTTTACCATTTGCAGATGAAGAAAAACATCAGTTATGCACTGAGGAAAACACAACGTCTTAAATGCATTAAACAGCACAAATATATTCACTCTTTCACATAGTGGATCGATTCGATCCATGATCAACAGTAAGGGCTGTGTAAGAATAGCGTACACATCAATTTTTCTTGACTCATTGAACCTTGGTCAAATTAGTGAGATTGATCAAGCGAAACGTAACCGGTTTCGTGCAACAGGCCTCAGATTACATTAATACTACACACATTCATACTACATAGAACGTAGGGGTGGGCGATATTAAAGCTCATATTAAAGCTTTAATATTACATAAAGCTCGATATTGCAGCTCATGAAAGTCAGCAATCCAGTATCTTAAATTATAAGAATATTTACATTTGAGGCCCGCCTTCCGAAAAACGAAATGTGTTGTGATTGGTTAGCTGGCCCCCCTGCGTTGCGATTGGCGAACAGTTTAGACGGTATTTCAGTACTGCCACCCTCCTTGTCAAAGCAGCAAGTTTTGTGTACAACTGTTAGCGAAAACTAGATTAAAGTGATTCTTACGTTTTAAATATGGATATTTTTCTTACAAAAACGCATCGATTTGCTACAGGAGGCTTTATTAACCCCCCGGAGCCGTGTGAGGCACTTTTTAATATGGATGGATGCATATTATTGGACTTGTTTTTGGACTGATGAGGAGAAACACCCATCTATGCCATTCTAAAGCTTGGGAGTGCCAGGATAAATTTTAATATAACTCTGATTGCATTCGTCTAAAAGAAGGAAGCTATATACACCTAGGATGCATGGAGGGTGAGTAAATAATACACTACAGTAGTGTTGGGTCCTATCGTCAGCCTGCGAGATTGCTAAAGCTAAAAGCAGCCGAACATTATCAAAGAACATTAGCCTAGCCTATTCTAGTGCAAGTTTATCCATTTTAAAAAACACTCACGTTATATGTGAAGCTATCTACATTGTATGATGAATAAATCTCTTACCACACACTGCACACGTCAGCGGCATGTTACAGCTCCGACGCGGCAACCGGAGTAGATCACGGCTTTGACGTGTTTCGACCCCCTGTACTGCACACTTCTGATGCGCATTACAGCTTTGTAGTGTACACTCTAGTCAATGCTTTATACCCGCCACACTGTGGCTGGTTGAAGCAGTTCTCCATGCTGCATTGCTAAAGTTAGGCTAATCCCCCACCTCGTCCCTACCCTCCCTACAACAATTAGAATTTCCATGGGCGGAGTTTAATTTAATGATATTCTAATGGTCTAATAGTTGTGACATCATTGCATGCAGAAAACAAACGCTTTAGTCCAAAGGAGCCGTTTGTTGTAGTTCTTGAAAAGGGATTTTTTAAAAACGAAATATCTCTTTTTGGAGTGGACTTTGAGATTTGTGACTTTGTAGATCTTTTTTTTTATGTCCAAAGATACACACCACACACTGACTAAAAAAGTTCAAAAAGTGAAAAAGCATAATAGCACCCCTTTAACCCTTTCACACGTGAGTTTAAAATATTCTAGCTGAGCCCCCAGAGTGAGTTTTTTTTAGGCGACCGTTATTTAGAATGTATAGCCTTATTGTTTCCATGGCGACGCGTCGTGTTTGTCACGTGATATAACGCAGCCACAATAGCGCACATGCATCACTTTTATATAGTTTTTCCCTTTTTATTATTAATATTCACAAACGTGCTCAATGTATTATGAAATATCTGATATTCCGATTCTGAAATATGTGCAAGTAAGTGTAATTGGAGGTTTAAACACTTTTATAATGAGCGTGTCAGTTGATCCATGCCGGGTGATGGGCGCCGCCATGTTAGTTCGCGCTGAATCCAAGCTGTGGGATTTACAAAACGCAAATTCATCCTCTCCTCCCGAAAAACATTAAAGTAAGTCTCTGGTTAGCTGGGAGAAGAGCAGAGTAAACTTTATAGTTACCTACACAATGTGTATATGATATCAATAAAACATGTCGTCAGATAACATTTGTAAGGATCATTATTGCCGGTTCAATAGACATTGGCTTGTATTTTGCTAACTATAAATGCATCGTTTTACTAGGACTTATGTGTATTTAAATGTCTGGAACCTAAAAGAAGCATTTTATTGTTGAAAACACTGAATAGTTGCGATAATATGACAAGCGCTCAGCGCGTCCGATCTGGTTTAGCGCCAGCCAAACCGCCAAAACAGATTTGAATTCAGCAGTTGATCACGTGATGTGCTGAACGTTCGAATCACACCGGTGTGATCGTACGCTCCAGGGACCAGCCAAGACTGATCACACTGGTGTGATCGTACGTGTGAAAGGGTTAAACACTTGGGAGAGATTCACAAGGAGTGGACTGAGGCCGGAGTCAGCACATCAAAAGTCAGCACACTCGGACGACTTCAGTAAAAAGGGCTACCAAGCCACTTTTGAATGAGAAACACCGTCAGAAGCATCTTACCTGGGATAAGAAGAAAAATAACTGGGCCCGTATTTACCAAGCGTCTCAAAGTGCCATTTTTGTCTTAAGTGCTGAAAATTCATGAAATTTACTCCTACTTTCAAACTTGAGTATAAAAGCAAGTTATCAATTTTCTTGAAGCTAAGAATCACTCTTACTCTTCCAGTTATTTAACCCTTTCACACGTGAGTTTAAAATATTCTAGCTGAGCCCCCAGAGTGAGTTTTTTTTAGGCGACCGTTATTTAGAACGTATAGCCTTATTGTTTCCATGGCGACGCGTTGTGTTTGTCACGTGACACAACGCAGCCACAATAGCGCTGTATGACTTATCACTTTTATATCGTTTTTCCATTTTTATTATTAATATTCACAAACGTGCTCACTGTATTATGAAATATCTGATATTCCGATTCTGAAATATGTGCAAGTAAATGTATTTGGAGGTTTAAACACTTTTATAATGAGCGTGTTAGTTGATCTATGCCGAGTGATGGGCGCCGCCATGTTAGTTCGCGTTGAATCAGAGCTGTGGGATTTACAAAACGCAAATTCATCCTCTCCTCCCGAAAAACATTAAAGTAAGTCTCTGGTGAGCTGGGAGAAGAGCAGGGTAAACTTTATAGTTATCTACACAAGGTGTATATGATATCAATAAAACATGTCGTCAGATAACATTTGTAAGCATCATTATTGGCGCTGCCATAGACATCGGCGTGTATTTTGCTAACTATAAATGCATCGTTTTACTAGGACGTATGTGTATGTAATGTCTGGAACCTAAAATAGGCATTATATGGTTGAAAACACTGAATAGTTGCGATAATATGACAAGCGCTCAGCGCTTCCGATCTGGCTCAGCGCCAAAGCAGATTTGAATTCAGCGGTTGATCACGTGACGCGCTAAACATTCGAATCACACTGGTGTGATCGTACGCTCCAGGGACCAGCCAAGAATGATCACACTGGTGTGATCGTATGCGTTAAAGGGTTAAGACAGCTCAAGCGGTTTCTCAAGCGGTTAGGAGTTGCCAGTAGCGGCTTGTTATGGCGCTGAGGAGACAGAGTTGAGTTAATCAAACGGTTACATTTCCTGAGTAAATTAAAAACGAGCAAAGAACGTCATAACAGACTTCAGTCTGGCGCGAGTATTATGCTGTTTGAAAAACACTCCCATTATAATCAGTAAAGCTGTCTGCACTGCTTGATAAATAAATGTCTTACACTTTATTTACACTGCACATGTCTGTGGGGCGTCTTATAGCTCCGACACAGCAACTGGAGCAGACTGCGGCCCTACCAGCGCCATGGCAAAGTTTCTGAAGCGACTCTTTGCACTGCATCAGTAAAGATAGGCGCCTAGGCTATATTTTGACGGATAATAATAATAACAATAATAATAATAATAATGGTCTTTAGTCAAAGGCATCAGCAACAGGCAATATCATCAATTCACAATTCTATCGTCTATTGGCACAACCCTAAATTGAAGGTTGTGATGACGCTTTGTTTCCTTGCCATAATGTATTCTCTTGAAAATTCTTTTTTTTTTTGCAATATATGGGAGTTATTTTTCAAATTGATGTGTTTCCATTAAGTGTATTTTCAATTTGTAGTTTCAATTTGCACAGTTTGAAGGGTATGAGATTGGTTATTTGTAAGATTAGTAACAGCTTTTTGTCATTATAAAGGGAGTGCATTTTGTACCATACCAATGGACGAGACAAAAAATGTATGTCAAAATAGGAAAGCACCCTCTGTGAATTTATTTCTGAAACAGTCTGCTGCAGTATACAATAAAAGGGCCTGCACAGCGACAGTAAATAAAAATTAACCAAAAACTGTGTTACTTTACAGAACACTGGACATGCACTTAGGAGTATCAGATATCAGATTCTTTATTAGCTACCAAAATGCCAGTCATCGGTTTACATATCAATTCGAACTGTAGGCGTACTCATTAACAAACTGTGATTTTACAAATAGCAAAGTGGATTACTTATATTAATTTGTACTTAAGTAGGCCTACAAGTAAAATTACAGACTTACTCAATTATACCCAAAATGTTACGTACCAGTATATTAGGGCAAAAAAAAAAAACAACAACAACAAAAAAAAAATCTGTCTGGCTATACTGTTCAGGTGAATATTATTAATTTCTATTTATGTGTGTGTGTGTGTATGTGTGTAGCTCGTATTTATCATGTTATGGGGACCAAACATCCCCACAAGGATAGTAATACCAGTTGATTTTGACCATGGGGACATTTTTTAGGTCCTCATGAGGAAACAGGCTTATAAATCATGCAGAATGAGTTTTTTTTTTTTTTTTTTTCCAGAAAGTAAAAGTGTGCACAATCTCCTGTGACGGGTAGGTTTAGGTGTAGGGTGATATAATATACATTTTTTACAGTATAAAAACCATTACGCCTATGGAATGTCCCCGTAAAACATGGAAACACAACACAATTGGAAAGACAATTTGAATTAAAGCTGCAAGCAGCGATGAAAGGGCCCTCACACCCGGGCTCACCGCCGATCGGTGGCGAATGGTGGGCACTATGCTTTTCACATAGTAAATTTAAGAGGGAATTGTCAGAGTCATTTAGATGTGCCAAACTTCCTGCTGCCAGCTGGTGGCACAATGCTTATAACTGAATGTTGGCTTTTAGGTGTCTTCAGGTCAGGACTCTTACCAAACATGTGAAGTTTGGTGCAAATTGGACATTGCATGTTTAAGTTAGTGTAAAGCAAGTCATTTCCTGTTGCCAGCAGGTGGGGCTATGATTTTAATGGAATATTGGCCTTCAGATGTGTTCAGGCCAGAACTCTTATCGAACATTTGATGTTTGGGGCAGTTCGGACATTGTATGGCTGAGTTATAATAGCTTCTATTCTCATGGCGAAACATCGAATTTTGTCAGGCCGCCACGGACACGCCCTTCAACGAAAACTCAAGATCTTCACAATTTATCATGGCAAAGGCCTTTAGATTAGACTGACCGAATATAATGTTGATTTCATGAAATCACTAGGAGGAGTTTCTCACAGCGTAAAACATGTCACTTCCTGTTGTCAGCAGGTGGCGCTATGACTATAACTGAATATGATCATATGTATATGTTCAGGACCAGACTGTTATCAAACATGTGAAGTTTGGGGCAGATCAGATATTGTATGGCTGAGTTATAACAACTTCCTTTTTCATGGCGAATCATCGAAATTTGACAGGCCGCCACGGACACGCCCTCCAACGAAAACTCTAGATCTTCGCAATTTAACGTCACAAAGGGCTTTAGATTACACTGACCAAATTTGGTGTTGATCTGAATAAATCT